>NC_136264.1:522500-640000 GCF_964187855.1 Myxine glutinosa
TCTTATTCACCTCTTCTGAATATAATTGATGTTTATAACTTCTTATTCCATTAATCTTTCTAAACTCTTCTTTCTTTGTTGTTAAACAGTTATAATAATCCTTAAAGTTTATTGTTTCTTTAATGACATTTTTCTTTACACCTTTTAATTTCTTATCAGTTTTTTCAACGTTATTCACAATGTATTTATAAGCATAAGCCTTAGACCTCAATCCCACAAATTCACTCATGACATTTCCTCCTAATTCATCCTTGAACTTTCCAATCACCTTTTTATTTTTAGAAGAGAACAACTCACTCTCTGGACTGTAATTACTCGTGTCATAGATATTAATGTCTCTTTTCATGTCTGAATAAACATCGTTGGTATTAATTTTCAAAATAAAACTATCTGTATCCATATAAAGTAGATTAACATCATTTTGATATTTCTTCCTCAAGTTATTATAAAAGTAATCATACATTAATGACTTTGATAAATCAAGAATTGTTGTCCCAATATAAATAGGTTTGTTCATTTCAATACTCTCTTTAATCAAATGGATCGCACAAAAGTTCTCAGTAAAGACCTCAGCTCGAGTAAAACTCGGTCTATTAATTAATTTTGATGCTTGTTCCCAAGATGTTGATAATCTGATATTTTGTCTTTTCCTCACATTCTCCATAGTCTTACCAAAGACCGCATTATTCATCAATTTATAAAAGTCTTTCTCAAAATCTGTTTTTGACTCTGTTCTTCTTTGTGTATTAAAATCAATGTACCCCTTTAACCAATGACTTTGATTGAACTTTAGAACCCTATGGATCTTCTCTACTCTTAGACCTTTTGATAAATATTGTCGCAAATTTCTTTGGTGTAGAACATAATTTTTCTTGTTATATAATGTAGTAAGTAATTTTTCTGTTGATTCACCTATATCAAACGATCGTTGATAATCACTCAACCATTCTTTCTTTGGACTTTCTTTCTCACAAGCAAATGGGAGATCTTTGTGTAGGTTATGGAGTTCCTCTGGATATTTTAAATCAATTTCAAAATAATAACCAACTTTTTCTTCATCCAATTCTTTTTGTGTAGAGATACATACATCTTGTAAAACGTTTTTGTAGTCTTTTTCCTTTACCCATCTAAGTTTTCCATAAGGAAGAGCCTGAGACATTGCCCAGCCATACAGGTTGTTTGCGTCATAGTACATCAAGTAAGAACTCTCTTTCGTTGGATCATAATTTGGAAGATATTTGTTATTTGCTTTTGCGTATCTACTCGAGCAGACTTGTGAAATTCCACCTCTTTTTGCCTTTTCAATCATCAAAAGCATATCAACATCGGTTATCAAATCCAAATCTTGTTTTGTCATTTTCAACATCGCACTCCAGGCCAATCCAGGTGCTGTGTAGTAGTGAGCAGGATCCAATCCATATCCAGTGCGACAAACAGATCTAAAGGCTTCAAATACATCGGCCAATAAAAGCACATCAGTTTTGAGATACAAATCGTGATACTCGCCAAGATTCCTGATGTTATATTTTTCCCAAACATTTTGTGCGTGTACATAATCTTTATCAGATATATTACTGTTGTTTAATTTGTTATAGAAATTTTCTTTTGAAGGAAGTTGTGTTTCATTGAATCTCTCAAATGAGTCCATATAGTCATAGGGGTAAATTCCCTTTTGTGTTAGAAAATCTTTATCTAAAAAATACTCTGAAAGACATGGAAACTCTTTTAGATTTTGAACCAAGTTAACCAATGGACTTGCCATGAATTTAAATGTATCAAGAAATCTGATATGAGTAATAGGAGATGTGTGAATTGTTTTTGTGAATGAAATGTATTTCTGATCCGTGTTTGGAATTGCTGAGATACTTCCAGAAGTCTTTGAGAGTTCCTTGATAAATAGATGTGTATCATAATGAGCGTTGTTATGAAGAAAGACAGGAATGAAAGAGGGGAGTTGATAATTAATATTACAACTTTGATGAGCCAGACCTCTATATTTACCAGTGAGATGACAATGGTCTCTAACCTTTAGACCTTTACCAATTTTCTCCTCACAAATATGACAGACATTGTTTTTTATAAATTCCCTTTTTTCTTTACTTGTTAAGGACATTGGTTTATTGGTTTCTCTCATTATCTTGGTTAATCGAACACAGTCTTTTTCTAGTCGTTTCACAAACTCCTCTGGGGTATTTGAGCCTCTATACATCTCTAACTTGTTATATTTATCACCAACGGATGATTTGATATAATAACAAAAACCACAAGGAGTATGTTTTTGATATTTATTTGTGTATGATTCTTTTGGATCTGGAGAAGCAGTATCAATTTTTTCTAAAATACTTTCAAAATCAGCATATATAACAAATGGATGTTTGATCTTTTTATTTTCATCTTTGAATGTGATCTTTGAGCCTTCTTTAGGCATATTGATTACCGTTGATTTATGTTCGCCACAATAATTTGAATGTTTATCTAATCTTTCTTGTGAATTGAAGAAGTTAAGACAACGCAAACAAATATATATTTTATTTGTTCTCTTACAGACTTGTGGTTTTATTAATTTAGCAATATCTT
This sequence comes from Myxine glutinosa, assembly GCF_964187855.1. Taxonomy (NCBI): domain Eukaryota; kingdom Metazoa; phylum Chordata; class Myxini; order Myxiniformes; family Myxinidae; genus Myxine; species Myxine glutinosa. The sequence continues at coordinate 525,078 of NC_136264.1, forward strand.
TGATGTATGTATAATGTGAATTTTCGTCTGAATTAAAATATAGAAGATTCATATGAGTTTGTTTACAATTGTCAGAAAGCTTTAAAACCTGAATGTTGTTTGTTTCTGTTAGACCATAAACATTAACTGATAAATTATTCATCTTTTCAAATTTAGGAATATCATTTAAAGTCATCGGAAACTTTAGATCTTTCGTATTTAATGTATTCTCATATTTTTTATAATGAGATACTCTTTCATCATGAAAATGTGGAGGATGTAAGTGTGCTAAAATAGACCAGAGAAAACATTTATTGTCTTTATTTTTGATATTGATAACTGCTTTTCTATTTTTGATAACACTGGGTAAATCAATGTAAGAAGAAGCTTTTAGAGGATCTGATTTAAGAATATGAATGTCTATGTAAATAATTTTTCCTATATTGAATCCACTTCCTACGATTGAATTATCCACATCTTGCTCTTGTTTAATAAGTTCATCATAGACTCCTGATGTTTTAAAATCTTGATATGAAGATATAAAGTGTGGCTCAGTTCTCATGTATGGTGCATCTATAACTCCTTCATCCTTTGTCATTTCTAATTTTACTCCCATATAAAATTTAAGTGGTTTCATTTCCTTTAGTGTTTTTTCAATCAACGTTTGAACAGCAGGTTTAACTATTTCTACAGCATCAACTATAGACTCTGGTTCAGGAGGTTTGAAGTTAAAGACTCTTATTTTAATATGTCCTTTGAATGCTCCATCAGAGTTTTTAGTTGTGATAAAATTTGATAAATGTAGATTTGTTTTAAGATGTATTTTGAAGCCTTTCTTGAGGATATTTTTATTACATGTAGAACAGTGTTTTGTTTCAGGTGGAAGAGGGGAAAGTTTGTTTAAAATGTTGTATGTATGTTTTGCGGTGAGAATATGTTGTTTATAATATTTTACTTCCTTCTCGCAAGTATCACAATAAACCATATTTATAGCGTGAGAAAACGTGGTGTTTTATATATATCACTGTGCTTAAAATAAAACACTTTTGAGCTTTACAGCTCCGTTTTATATATATCGCTGTGCTTAAACTAAAACACTTTTTCACTCAGAATCATCTAAGTCATAACTATCACATGAATACTCAGAATCATACTCAGAGTCATCAATAAAGCTACTCTCATAACTATCATTTGAGCACAAACTATTAGTATCATAACTATCATCTGTGTTCAATGAAATACTATCATCACCATCGTCCGAGTTCAATGAAATACTATCATCACTATCGTCCGAGTTCAATGAAATAGTAAAATCTTCACTGCTGTAATGACTCATATTTAATTAGCAGAAAAAACCTTTCCATCTATACCAATATACTTTCTTTCATTAACGGATTCAATCTCTACATTTTTAATATCAAAAGTTATCTTTAAATAATCTCTAACTATCATAGAACGAAATGACATTTCACCAGAAATATTAACATCATTCATTTTACTTAGATCTACACCCTTTGGATTATTAAAGAAAATACAAATGTCTCCTCTAGAATTATTAATGGTCTTATCATTCTTTTTCAAAGTATCGTGGTCAATCACTTTTTCAAGCTTTGAATAAATTGCCAGGAGTAGAGGAGAAACTTTTGTTAGATTTACTTTAATGGATGTCTTTCCAGGTATAGTTAGAGCTCTTCCTTTAAATGAAATAGAGGGGCTCATGTTATTTTCCATAACTGGTTTTACCCAAAAATTTCCATATTTATCTTTGTTCAATTTAACATCTTTGACATATTTTTCTATATCTTCCACCGAAGTAGAGATTGATTGAAATTTGTCTTTTGTGCTTTGAAACATTGTATTTATTAATGAATAAACTTGCGTTTAGTTTAAGTAAAAATTTACTATATAAATATGATAAGTTCTGAAGGATATTTAGAATTTCCAGACTCTCCATATGATAAATTAGAGAATTGTCCAGCTTGTGATAGAATAGGGCTTAATAATGAGGGTTCATATAAACAATGTTTATTCTGTGATTATATTCTAATTAATGATAATAAGAAATATAAAAAAACATATAACTCTTTTAAATTAGAACCAAAAATGAATTACTTTACAAGATTAATAAGAGAGATGAATGTTAAGCATTATGGTGATAATACACCATTTCTTACAAGGAAAGAGACTCTTTGTATTGAGGAAATGTATAAGGGTTTAATGATATTTATTATTCAAAATAATTTTAATGGAAATGTTAATACAAGATGCTATATAAATAAAATAATGAATTATTTTGAAATTAAACCCGAACTCAGGATAAAATATAGAGTTTCTAAAATAGCTCAAAAAAAGTTAGATGACTTGTTTTCCAAATATATAAATGAATGATTTTTTACCCGTTTGGGAAAATAAGATAAAGTTTAATAACCATAAAAACATTCCAAATTCATTGAGATGTCTAATAGTTGGTTCAAGCGGATGTGGGAAAACCTGTTTACTTTTAAAGATGCTCCTTGGTCCTAATTTTTTAGATTATGATAATTTAATAATTTTTACAAAGTCAAGTTTTCAACCCGAGTATCAACTACTCTCACAGGGTTTTAATGCAGGTCTTAAAAAGGAAGACATTATCGGTTTATTTAAACTTCAAAACAAACTGAATGATTATAATATTGAAGATATAATACAATTATTTTGTGATACACAGAAATCAAAATCGAAACCCATAACTTGTATTCTCAGTGATAATACGGATGATATACCTTCACCTCAAGATTTAGATAAATCAAAAAAGAACCTCGTCATCTTTGATGATTGTGTTAATGAGAGAAACCAAACAGTAATGGATAGCTACTATACAAGAGGGAGACATTCTTCTTGTAATTGTATATATCTTAGTCAATCATATTTTCAACTCCCTCGACGCTCAATAAGAAACAATGCCAATACTTTTATTTTATTTAAGTTAAATTCAATAGATGTAAATAATTTTTGGAGAGATAATTGCTCTACGTTATGTAGTAAAAAAGAATTTGAAAATTATATGAAACACACGATTGGAAAATATAAATATATTGTTGTGAAACAAGATGAGATACTAAATGATATTTTTCAATAAATAAATACAGAAAATGAATACCGAAGAAAGAGAAAGAAAGTTTAAGGAACATCAACAATTAGTTTCAAAAGTTGTTAAACAACAGGAAGAGATAAAGAAGAAACGGAGACAGAAACTAACTGGTGAAGAAGCCTTTGAAAGAAAACAAGAGAAATTCTTTAAACCACTTTTGAAAACTCAACACTCACCTACAGTTCCCACGGTAGAATTTACTCCGAAAAAACTTCAAATGCTCAAAGATTTTAGTCAGATAACAAAACAAGAACTTGGTGAATTAGAATATGATGACGAGGGATTATTTCGGAAACTTGAGCAGGTAAATCAACCCCCTAATTATGTTGTGGAAGCTCTTCAAAACAATGAATATTCGGCGGGTTCAAAAACCAGAGCAGGTCTCATTCCAACAGAAGAACCAGCAGTGTTTCATCTTGTGGAAGAAAAGGTATTGATATTTAATGATGAATTGATGTTCTTGAGTTCTACTCAACCAAATGTTAAATTAACTCCAAGATTAATGTTTCTTCTAACAAACCCCGGATTCAGCGGTTCAAAATATTTTGAGGAACCACTTGATATGGAAAGAGAGGAAGATAGGGTATATATTGAGTTGTTAAATGCACTTGATTATGGAGTTTCTGTTGCTGGTAAAAGTAAGAAGAATGAGAAGGAGAAACATATTATTGATGCTTTAAGTAAACTTGGTTCAGGTGTTAGTTTTCTTCCAAATGACCCATCACAATTAGTTAATAGGCTATTATTGTTGTTAGGTAGTAAGAAGGCTGGAAACAACAATTGTTTTAATGAATCCTCAGCCATTTTAGATCAGTTGATGAATATGAAAATAATTAATAAATGTCAATACAAAGATATTTTATTAGATATTAAATAAGATGAGAAGCACAATTCTTAGTTTTAATTTCACAACGAGCGATTACACAGCTTCATTCCCTTACCCACTACAACTTGACCCCCTTACCTCATATGAGGCATCTTTGTTGTCAATGGAAACTTACAATACCCTTTTTAATATCACAGAGAAAAACAACAAGTTTAGTTATAATCCAGGCACTGCCTACAAAACTATAACTGTTTCACCTGGAGCTTACGAGATTTCTCAAATATCTTCAGAAGTCTCTCGCCTTATGAAAGAAAAAGGTGATGAACCAAAAAATATTGTAATAGATATTCAAAAACACACTTCAAAATCAACTATTAAACTTAAAAATAATTATAAAGTTGATTTCACGATTGAAAATTCGTTTAGAGAGCTATTGGGTTTCTCTTCAAAAAAGATTGAAAATAACGGGACGTTTTACAGTGATAATGTTATCCAAATATCCTCCGGTATAAATTCAGTATTAATTCATTGTGATTTGATTGATGGTGCTTATAACGATGGAATAAGAACAAATACAATATTTTCATTCAGTGCATACTCAACCCCGATTGGTTATAAATTTAATATGGAACCAAAAAATCTTGTCTATTTACCTGTGTCAGGAAAAACCATATACAGAGTAAATTTTAGGATAACCGACCAAGATAATCGTATGATATCCTTTAATGATGAAATTATATCCATCAGAATTCACCTACGTGAAGTTTTTCAATAAATAAATAATGGTTATTGTGAGAAAACACGAGTTGGGAAAATATAAAATAATTACAGGGGAGGGCATGTTCCTTTCACCAGACTATACAAGGTATGTGGGTAGAGGATACTATAAACCTAAGAGACAACGAGGTGTAGGTCATCAATTTCGAAATAAAGGAGATGGGATAATTGATACTCTAATGGGTATTGGTTCAACCATCCTTAAACATAAAGACCTAATTGGTTCAACTGCTTCTGCCGTGGGCTCCGTTGCGGGTGCTATAAAGAGTATAAAAGATGCTCAAAAGGAGTCTCATAAATTACAAGCAATCAAAGAAATAAAAAAAGGTAAAACTCAACTATCTTCACAAGAACGACAAAAAATCATTAAAATACTTGGGTCAGGGTTTCAACAATTTTAATGCTATATAAATACAAGTATGGAAGCGATTGATAGTATCTATGATTTGGATGATACGATTATCATTTCAAACTCCACTAAAAAGGAAGACTATTTTAAGGTAAATGCTATAACAGGAACAGACTGGAATTCAAACGGAACAAAAAGTTTTGAAATAAATAATCAACAAACTTACTTGAATATAGCTGATAGTTTCTTGCTGTGTAAATTTAAATTCACTAAGGCTGCGAATAATACTAATGCTACACTCGTAAATGATTTCTTCTGGAAAATGTTTGACAGTGTCCGCCTGTATATTGGAACACAAGAGGTTGAAGCGGTTGATTATGTCTCTGCTACATCTGAAATGATGAAATTTACACTATATTCGTTTAGTGATAGAATGGGTAAGGGAGCTGTTGAAGGTTTTATTCCTGATATGTCAACGGGTACAAACGCAGACCCTGGTTATAGTCAAAGGAAGTCAATGTATAATGATGAAACAAAAGCAGTGAATAGTTTTACCGTAGCAGTACCTCTTAAAGGTATATTTGGATTTTGCGATTATGATAAAGTTTTGTATGGTCTTAAAATTAGATTTCAACTACAAAGGAATGATAATGTAAATAGGTTGCTTTTTGGGGATGAAAATGCTTTTGGAGACAACAATAAATTTGTTATTAATGATTTGTGTTGGTATATCAGTGAATATACTCCTAATCTTAAAACGGAAGAGATGTTAAATAGAAGACTTAACTCAAAGAAACCGCTAAATGTATCATACCTTAAAAGAAGATGTCAACACGTTAAACTGGAACACACTACCTACACTTGGAATTTGGGTGTTCTTCAAGGAAAGCCACGATACCTCTGGCTCATTTTTAAAAAACCAGATGGAGAGGACGGTACTAATAAGAATAATGCGCTGAGTGATAATGCTAAGGTGAAACAACTTCGGGTTTCTCTTGATGGCACATTTTATCCGCGAGATAGATTGGAAATTGATTGGGAAAAAAATGATTATGCGGAAGCCTACAAGTCCTACCAAAAGGTGTGTGAAAGTAATGGTAATAATGATCCTATTTTGGATATGGTTGCATTTAAAGGTTTATATACAATCTACGCAATTGACCTGAGTTCTCAAAAGGAAACTATAAAGTCTAATCGAGTGGATACTTCTCTATACATTGAAAGAGGGGAGAATGAAGAAGTTGATGCTTATTGTTTGCTTTTGGAGGAAACAGAATTACAGATTAATACAGATAATGGTGTTATGATTAATATCACATAGGTTTTTTCTCATAAATAAATGGTTGGGGTATATGTTAATCAAATCAATCTTAATAAATTAACATCTTGTATTCAAAATCAAAAGCCTTGTATTATTAATGTTAATACAATTCAAAGAAAAGGAGCTGTAAGAATTGATGTTTTACTCACACACACACAAGTAAAAACACTAAATGATGTTGGATCACTTAAAATTAAAATGACGAAACCTATGTTAAAGAAATATTCAATAGACGAGTCAAGAGGAGGATTTCTCCCGTTTCTAATTCCTTTATTTGCTGGTTTAAGTGCGGCGGGAGCATTGACTGGTGGTATTTCAGCAGCGGTAAAAACTGCTAACGAAAGGAAGGCACAACTAAAAGCTCAAAAAGAATTGGAAAGACATAACAAGGAGTTGGAGAAACAAATTAGTGGAAGTGGTGTAATTGTAGATTTTGCTCAAAAACTTGAAAGTCTACCTGATAAAGCTAGATTGTTGGTTGGTGATATGCTTTCCTCTATCGCTCAAGCGGGTGTTAAACTAACTAAACGGGGTAATGGATTGTATCTTTCTCATAAATAAATGGATAAATGGTTTAAACAATTTGGAAAGAATACAACGTCAAATATAGAACTAGCCAAGTATTGTAAAACACTAAAAATTGATAATGTGGTAATCTGTATGAGAGATGAATTAATACATATAAATAAGAATACAAAGAATATTATTATGAATTTAGACACACAGAATGGTTCTCATTGGGTTTGTATTCATAATAGTCAGGATAAATATTATTTTGATAGTTATGGTATGCCACCACCTGTTGAAGTAATACAATTCTTACAGAATGGTGTTTATCAAACATTTCAAGTTCAAGAAATTAATTCTAAATGTTGTGGTCAATTATGTTTATATGTATTATTTCAACTCAACAATAATGAAAAGTTTTATGATATCATTTTTAATCTAATATAAATGACTTATGTTGGAAAAGATGGTTCTATCTTTGGAAAATCCTCTCAGGATATTGATTTATCAAATTATTATACAAAGGCACAGGCTGAACGACAAAAATATAGTGTAAGTAAAAATATTAATATGAAGAATACTTATAAATTAATCAATTATCCAAACCCTACAGATGCGAATGACTTAATTAGATTAAGTGATTTATCACAATATATATTTTTAAAGAAAACAGCACGTTTTGTGAAAGAAGTAAAATTTACAACCACAACACCTGGTTATACTGACCATACACCTTTCCTCATTGAATTTAACTACCTGCTTACAATTGAATTTTATAAAGAAGGACATTTAGTTAATATGCGAATTAATAAATGGGGGTATGATATGCCTGATTTAGGGTATAATTGGTCTTTTTCAATAAACATAGAAGACCTACATGATTTAAATCAGTCTCGTAAAGAAGAATATTATCCACTTGGTGAAGATAAGGATTTATGTGGAAGTACAATTAGTAAACAACAAATACGTGATTTTAAGAAAATAAAAATATATGATAGTATAGCGATGGTTCGCATGACAAAGAAGGAAGGTAATGAGATAAGGATAGAAAGCCGAGGAATACAAACCGATTTGGTAGTGGGAAGATGGGGTGGTATTACCTGTCATAATATTAATCTCACATATATTTCTGATACATAAATGGCAGGAAGAAGACTACAAGAGAATTATAATTTTTGTATTCAAGGATACCTACAAGAAAAGGGTGCTCGGTATTACATACCTTATGATTTGGAGCATATACATGGGAATTTTGTCATAAAAAACTGGCCTTATACTGATATTGTTAAACCCACAAATAGAGACTTGTTTAAAATATTAAATAAAAATGAACTTCTCAAAGTTATGAAATATAAAACTCTTTTAGAAATCGTCAACAAATCTTATTGGTATCCTATTATGAGAAAAATAATTATAGATACAAGAATATCTCAAAATCCAGATGAGTATATGTATAATATTCTTTGGGGTTCAAACTCAAGGGTAGCAAGGGATGAGGAAGGAGTTGAAGAAGAGAAGGAGGAAAGAGAGAAAAAGGAGAAGGAGGAAAGGGAGAGGGAGGAGAAGGAGGAGAGGGAGAAAAAGGAGGAGAAGGAGGAGAGGGAGAAAAAGGAGAAGGAGGAAAGGGAGAAAAGGGAGAAGGAGGAAAGAGAGAAAAAGGAGAAGGAGGAAAGGGAGAGGGAGAAAATGGAGGAGGAGGAGAGGGAGCAAAGAGAGAGGGAGGAAAAATATAAAAAGATGGAAATCACTGAGATTCATAAAAGATTGAGTGTATTAAAGCAAATAAATCAATCTCAACGCACCGAAGAGGAAATTAAAGAATTAACAACTCTTATGAAGATAATGGTTTCAAAAATAAGAACGTCAATGTCTTCAATTTCAGAGATTTAAACGAGAAAGTGGTGAAGAAGAAGAAGAAGAAGAAGGAAAAGATTATGTGATTGATGATGTTGGTGTCATTGACTTTAGTTAGTTTTTATTTGTAAATAAATGGAGGAGAGAGTGAAGGCATTCCTTAGGATTCTTTATGTTTTAAAAATAAAGATTGAAATGTATATGTTGAAAACCAAAAAGGTTTTGATACTCTGTCGGAATTTTTCTGATAAATAAATATGAGTTATTGTCTCAAATGTAAAAAGAAAACTAAATCTAAAAATATCTCTTATGTTAAAGCTAAAAATAATAGAGTTTATCAAAAAGGAATATGTCAAGTATGTGGCTCTAAAAAGTGCCAATTCATCTCTCCTAAAAGAGGAGGAGACATACAAAAGTTTCTGTCAGGAAGTAAATTTACAACAACTGGAATTCCAGGGGAATTACACCTTCCAGGGTATTCTTTCTGTGGTCCAGGAACAAACTTGGATAAAAGATTAGATGAGGCTGACAATCCTAAACCTTGGTCTAAACCTACAAATAGGGTTGACGAAGTGTGTATGAAGCATGATATTGCTTATGGGAAAACCACTACGTTGACTGAAAAACATAAAGCCGACAGCGAAATGTTGTATAATTTGTCTTTGATACAAAATCCAACGTTGAGAGAGAAAGTTGATAGGTTTATTGTGAGAAATTTGATAAATGCTAAATTGAAACTTGGTCTTGGTTATTCCTCAAAAAACTATTAGGCTCTAATGATGCCATCAAGACTGAGGAGCTTTTGGCTGAAGAATTACACAAACCTATAATCACAAAGTTTAAAAGAAGGAAGGTTTATTCTAAATACACTGACCACATATGGTCCGCTGATTTAATTGAATTGAATAATGACAGGGGATACAGGTATGCTTTAACCGTTATTGATTTGAGGAGTAGATTTGCCTGGGTTGTCCCTTTAAAAAATAAAAGGGGTGATACTTTAATGTTAGCCTTTAAGCTAATATTTGATCGGGATAAAAGGAAACCAAAGAAGTTATGGACTGATGAGGGAACAGAGTTCTATAACAAAATATTCATGAAATTTCTTAAGGGGAAGGGTATTAAATTATACAGCACCTTTAATGAAGGAAAGGCAGTTGTTATTGAGCGTTTTAATCGTACTTTAAAAGAGAAATTATATAAAAAATTCACACAACTCGGTTCTCAAAAATGGGTGTATTTAATTCAGGATATTGTAGATAATTACAATAATACAGTTCATTCATCAACACAATCAAAACCATCAGAAACATTTACAAAATTAGAATATGAAAAGGAGATTAATTTGAGAAAGCCCAAGTTTAAAGTTGGTGATATTGTAAGAATATACAAATGGAAAAGTCATTTTGAGAAAGGTTATACACAAAAATGGACTCGTGAATTATTTAAAATCATTGATGTAATGGATACAGTCCCTTGGACCTACAAATTATATGATTTAAATGGAGAAGAAATCTTGGGTTCATTTTACTCACAAGAATTACAAAAAACACAAGTAAGCAGGTAATACCCTTGAAAATAATAAATAAATAAATAAAATGTAATGGGGATACGTTTTTAAATCTGTGAACCCCAAACACAGAATCCCACAACTTTTTAGTTGGGGCTTAACTTTTGTGTGTGTATAATGGGGATACGTTTTTAAATCTGTGAACCCCAAACACAGAATCCCACAACTTTTTAGTTGGGGCTTAACTTTTGTGTGTGTATAATGGGGATACGTTTTTAAATCTGTGAACCCCAAACACAGAATCCCACAACTTTTTAGTTGGGGCTTAACTTTTGTGTGTGTATAATGGGGATACGTTTTTAAATCTGTGAACCCCAAACACAGAATCCCACAACTTTTTAGTTGGGGCTTAACTTTTGTGTGTGTGTGTATGTGCGAGTGAGTCATAATAATATACAAACCCTAACCCAACCCAAGCCCTAACCCAACCCCATCCCTAACCCAAACCCATCCCTAACCCAACCCATCCCTAACCCAACCCCATCCCTAACCCAACCCCATCCCTAACCCAACCCCATCCCTAACCCAACCCCATCCCTAACCCAACCCCATCCCTAACCCAACCCCAACCCTAACCCAACCCCATCCCTAACCCAACCCCATCCCTAACCCAACCCATCCCTAACCCTCACATTCAAAATCCCAACCCTAACCCAATCCCATCCCTAACCCAACCCCAACCCTAACCCTCACATTCAAAATCCCAACCCTAACCCAACCCATCCCTAACCCAACCCCATCCCTAACCCAACCCCATCCCTAACCCAACCCCAACCCTAACCCTCACATTCAAAATCCCAACCCTAACCCAACCCCATCCCTAACCCTCACATTCAAAATCCCAACCCTAACCCAACCCCATCCCTAACCCTCACATTCAAAATCCCACCCAAACCCTAACATAATCTTTCTTTTCTTCTTTTTTAAATACGTATTTCTTTTTTTTTTTTTCCTCTTCCTCCAATTCTGTCTTTCAAGGCTTTTAAGTTTGAAGAAGTAGAAATGGGAAGAAAGAATTTTCCAGCATTTTCTTCCTCGAACTTTCTTGATATTGCTTAAATCAAGCGTCATTAAATAAAGAACATTGTTCATTGCTTTAGAATCCAAAGAGTCTCCAAGAGGAACCCCACAGGTAGAGTCTCCAAAATAAAACCAACTTTCCAAGTTCCCAAGGTATAACCACATTCCTGTTGAGCCTCCAAGATAGGTATCACATTCCGAGTCATCAAAACAAAACCCCCATTCCGAGTCTCCAAAACGAAACCAGTTTTCAAAGTCTCCAAGGTAAAACTCTTTTCCTAATTTTATGAAATTTAGTGAGTCTCCAAGGTAGGCTCCACAGTTAGAACCATCTAGGCAGACCTCATAATTTGTTTTTCCCAAATTTAGTGAGTCTCCAAGGTAGGCTCCACAGTTAGAACCATCTAGGCAAACCTCATAATTTGTTTTTCCCAAATTTAGTGAGTCTCCAAGGTAGGCTCCACAGTTAGAACCATCTAGGCAGACCTCATAATTTGTTTTTCCCAAATTTAGTGAGTCTCCAAGGTAGGCTCCACAGTTAGAACCATCTAGGCAGACCTCATAATTTGTTTTTCCCAAATTTAGTGAGTCTCCAAGGTAGGCTCCACAGTTAGAACCATCTAGGCAGACCTCATAATTTGTTTTTCCCAAATTCAGTGAGTCTCCAAGGTAGGCTCCACAGTTAGAACCATCTAGGCAAACCTCATAATTTGTTTTTCCCAAATTTAGTGAGTCTCCAAGGTAGGCTCCACAGTTAGAACCATCTAGGCAGACCTCATAATTTGTTTTTCCCAAATTCAGTGAGTCTCCAAGGTAGGCTCCACAGTTAGAACCATCTAGGCAGACCTCATAATTTGTTTTTCCCAAATTCAGTGAGTCTCCAAGGTAGGCTCCACAGTTAGAACCATCTAGGCAAACCTCATAATTTGTTTTTCCCAAATTTAGTGAGTCTCCAAGGTAGGCTCCACAGTTAGAACCATCTAGGCAGACCTCATAATTTGTTTTTCCCAAATTCAGTGAGTCTCCAAGGTAGGCTCCACAGTTAGAACCATCTAGGCAAACCTCATAATTTGTTTTTCCCAAATTTAGTGAGTCTCCAAGGTAGGCTCCACAGTTAGAACCATCTAGGCAGACCTCATAATTTGTTTTTCCCAAATTTAGTGAGTCTCCAAGGTAGGCTCCACAGTTAGAACCATCTAGGCAGACCTCATAATTAGTTTTTCCCAAATTTAGTGAGTCTCCAAGGTAGGCTCCACAGTTAGAACCATCTAGGCAAACCTCATAATTTGTTTTTCCCAAATTTAGTGAGTCTCCAAGGTAGGCTCCACAGTTAGAACCATCTAGGCAGACCTCATAATTTGTTTTTCCCAAATTTAGTGAGTCTCCAAGGTAGGCTCCACAGTTAGAACCATCTAGGCAGACCTCATAATTTGTTTTTCCCAAATTCAGTGAGTCTCCAAGGTAGGCTCCACAGTTAGAACCATCTAGGCAGACCTCATAATTAGTTTTTCCCAAATTTAGTGAGTCTCCAAGGTAGGCTCCACAGTTAGAACCATCTAGGCAAACCTCATAATTTGTTTTTCCCAAATTTAGTGAGTCTCCAAGGTAGGCTCCACAGTTAGAACCATCTAGGCAGACCTCATAATTTGTTTTTCCCAAATTTAGTGAGTCTCCAATGTAGGCTCCACAGTTAGAACCATCTAGGCAGACCTCATAATTTGTTTTTCCCAAATTCAGTGAGTCTCCAAGGTAGGCTCCACAGTTAGAACCATCTAGGCAAACCTCATAATTTGTTTTTCCCAAATTTAGTGAGTCTCCAAGGTAGGCTCCACAGTTAGAACCATCTAGGCAGACCTCATAATTTGTTTTTCCCAAATTTAGTGAGTCTCCAAGGTAGGCTCCACAGTTAGAACCATCTAGGCAGACCTCATAATTTGTTTTTCCCAAATTTAGTGAGTCTCCAAGGTAGGCTCCACAGTTAGAACCATCTAGGCAGACCTCATAATTTGTTTTTCCCAAATTTAGTGAGTCTCCAAGGTAGGCTCCACAGTTAGAACCATCTAGGCAAACCTCATAATTTGTTTTTCCCAAATTTAGTGAGTCTCCAAGGTAGGCTCCACAGTTAGAACCATCTAGGCAGACCTCATAATTTGTTTTTCCCAAATTTAGTGAGTCTCCAAGGTATAACTCTTTGGCTGGGTCATCAAGGTAGAACTCGTTCAGTGGGTTTTGTTTTGATAACTCACAATAAGTATCATCATGGTAGAACTCTTTTTCAGGATTTTGTGGATCTCCAAGGTATAACTCTTTGGCTGGGTCATCAAGGTAGAACTCGTTCTGTGGGTCTTGGTTGTTCAAAAGATCTTCAAACAAAAAAATAACTTTATCCCAAGTTGTGTTAAAAGTAGAATTTTCATTTCGTAGCTCAGATACAATTTCCTCCATCGACAAGAGGTTCGAGTCCAGTTCATCAATCTGAAGGTTGAGCGCTACACAGGTAGTAGGACTCCAAGGAATAGCAAAGTTATCCCATTCCATTTCGGCATAGGAGTCCATTCTCAAGTGAAGCAGAAAGCGTGTTTGAAAAAGCCTGTGTGGTCGGTGCCTTTTATAAGAAGGGCTGGGTGTGTGTCATTTCCTGTGGAAATTCCCTGGGCGTGTCTTAACTGGAAATGATGTGATGGAAATTCCCTGAAAATGATGTTATGTATTACCTGGAAATGATACAATGCTGAAGAGTTTATAAAGTGGGTGGGACTTAGCAAAAGTGGGAGGAGCTTAACAAAAGTGGGCGGGGTTTAGTAAAAAGTGGGCGTGGCTTAACAAAAAGTGGGCGGGGCTTAGTAAAAATGGGCGTGGTTTACCAAAAAGTGGGCGGGGCTTACCAAAAAATGGTATGTGGCACTGGAGGCGCTCAAACAAGAACATTGAGGGAGGTTTACCATTTTATCTTAGCTCAGTTAAAATATCTTAATAAAGAACCAAACTCAAACATATTTTTTGTTAATATATTAGATGGTGAAGAGAGTTGTAGGAGAATTAAATTATTTCCCACGCATAAACAAATATTTGTAGGGTCGTTGTTTGAGTGGGTTATATTCACCAGATGATATTAAGAGTAAAAGGTTAAAAGGTCCATGAGGTCAGAAGGATCACAGGTGTTTAAGTGGTCTAATGAATAAGGATAACATGTCAAAAGGTTAGAAGGTTCGTAAAGAACAGGGTGAGAGAAATATAGGTGTTTAGGGGCAATGAGGGAGGGAAAGAATTAATATGGAAGTGAATGGGTCAAAGATTAATCTGCCAGATGATATGTAGAAGAAGGATGATAGGTCTATAAGAGAAAACAAATATTTGTAGTGTTTGAGTGGTCTAATGAACAACATTAAGGATAGGTACTACAGACAAAAGGTTCATAAAGATGAGGGTGGGAGAAATAGAGGTGTTTATGATTTTTGAAAAAGACAAGGGGGTAAATGACATTAGATAGGGATTTCCCATGTTAAACGGAGGTGTCCCAGAAGCAACATTATTACACTACTTACGTGGCCCACCTTCTCAGCGGGGGCCGTCAAGCACGGGGTGGAACACCACATCCCCACCGCCGGGCCACCGGTCTACGCCCGGGCACGCCGCCTCGTGCCGACGAAGCTCGCGGTAGCTAAAGCGGCGTTCGCTATGCTGGAGCGGCTCGGCATCGTGCGGCGCTCCGAAAGTGATTGGGCGTCGCCGCTCCACATCGTGCCAAAGCCCGGCGGGGGATGGCGACCGTGCGGGGACTACCGGCGCCTCAACGACGCCACCACCCCCGACCGCTACCCCGTCCCCCACATCCAGGACTTCTCCGCCCGGTTGGCGGGCATATCCTTCTTTTCGAAGGTGGACCTCATACGCGGCTACCATCAGGTCCCCGTCAGGCCGGAGGACATCCCGAAGACGGCGGTCATCACGCCATTCAGACTTTTCGAATTTCTTCGGATGCCCTTCGGTTTGAAAAATGTGGCTCAGGCGTTCCAGCGACTAATGGACAGCGTCTTGCGCGACTTGGATTTCGTCCTCGTGTACCTGCACGACATCCTCGTCGCCAGCCTGTCCCGTGAAGAGCACCTACACCATCTCCGCATGCTCTTCGAACGTCTGGGCCAGCATGGCCTCATCATGAACCCCGCCAACTGCCGGTTCGGCGTCGCCGACATCGACTTTTTGGGGCACCGCGTCACCAGGCACGGGGCCGTCCCCCTACCGGCCAAGGTGGAGGCGGTGAAGGGGTTTCTGCACCCCCGCACGATCAAGGGGCTCCAGGAGTTCCTGGGCATGGTAAACTTTTACCATCGGTTCCTGCCCCGCATCGCCCAGCTCCTGCGCCCCTTGCACGAGGCCCTCCGAGGGAAGCCGGGCAAAGGTGACCTTACCTGGACCGAGCAGATGGACGCGGCATTTGCGGGCGCGAAGCTCGCCTTGGCTAACGCCACCATGCTCGCGCACCCGGCGCCCGATACACCGATCGCCCTCACCACCGACGCCTCGGACTACGCGGTGGGCGCGGTGCACTAGCAATGGGTGCGTGGTGCCTGGCAACCGCTGGCGTTCTTCAGCCGGCAGCTCCGCCCGCCCGAACGCCGTTATAGTACCTTCGACCGCGAGTTGCTCGGGCTTCACCTGGCAGTCAGGCACTTCCGCCATCTGCTCGAGGGCCGTGCGTTCATGGCCTTCGTCGACCACAAGCCACTGGTCTTCGCGATGGGCAAGGTCGCTGAGCCGTGGTCGGCCCGGCAGCAGCGTCACCTCTCGGCCGTGTCCGAATACACGACGGACATCCGGCACGTCGTGGGGAAGGACAACCCGGTGGCGGATTGCCTTTCCCGGTCCGTCGCCCACGCAGTCCACCTTGGCATCGACTATGCCCGGATGGCGGCAGACCAGGCCGCCGACCCCGGCGTCCAGGCCTTGTGGACCGACATCTCCCTTGGGCGGCCTCGCCCCATCGTGCCCGCGGGCTGGCAGCACCTGGTTTTTGACGCCATCCACGGCCTGTCCCACCCGGGCACGAAGGCCTCCCAGAGGTTGGTCGCCGACAAGTTTGTCTGGCATGGCCTCCGGAAGGCCATCCGCGGCTGGACCAGGACGTGCCTCGCATGCCAGCGCGCGAAGTTGCACTGGCACACCCAGGCCCCATTGGCCCCGTTCACGGTGCCGGAACGAAGGTTCGACCACGTGCACGTGGACCTGGTGGGACCTCTGCCACCCTCGCGGGGTTTCACCCATGTCCTGACAATGGTGGACCGCACCACCCGGTGGCCGGAGGCCGTGCCTTTGGCGGCGACGGCGGCGGCGGACGTCGCGCAGGCGTTCATCGCCACCTGGGTCGCCCGGTTCGACGCCCCCTCGGACATCTCGTCCGACCGCGGCCCCCAGTTCACCTCGGAGCTCTGGGGGGCGGTCGCGCAGGGGCTCGGGGTCCAGCTGCACCGCACCACGGCCTACCACCCCCAGGCCAATGGCCTGTGCGAGCGGTTCCACCGCTCATTGAAGGCCGCGCTCCGGGCCACCCTCCGCAATGGCGGCTGGGTCGACAAGCTCCCCTGGGTCCTGCTGGGCCTCCGGACGGCACCCAAGGACGACCTGCGCGCATCCGCGGTGGAGTTGGTCTTTGGACAACCGCTGCGGGTGCCAGGCGAGTTCCTCCCCGACCCCACGGCACCATGGTCCGCGGCGCAGGAGTGCTCCGCGCTGCAGGAGACAGCCCGGAGGTTCGCCCCGGTGCCGACGGCGCACCACGGGCACCCGCCTACGCACGTCCCCCCAGAGCTTCGCACCGCGGTGTACGTCTTCATCCGGCACGATGCCCACCAGACACCACTGCGGCCCCCGTACGACGGGCCTTTCCACGTGCTGGAGACCGGGGTGAAACATTTCACCTTGGACATCGGCGGTACTCCCGACCGCGTCTCGATGGATCGCCTCAAGCCGGCCCACCTCGACGTGGACCACCCACCGCCGGTGGATCGGCCCCCGCGTCGGGGCCGCCCCCCTGCGGGTGGACCCCCGGCACTGCCCAGGCCCGCCAGCACGCCGCCCCCCAGTCCTGCACCCATCCCGGGTGCAGCCGGAGGCATCCCAGCTGGCATCCCTGCACCCCAGACGCCGCCGGTCGCCAGAGGGTGCTTCGGCCGGGTCATCCGTTTGCCCCGCAAACTGGCCTTCCAAGTGCGCGGGAATTCTGGGGGGGCACGTGTGGCGGACACGAAAGCTCACTGGCGTGAGGGCATCATTCTGCGCACCAAGTGGGCGGCAGCCACGCCCGAGGGGTAGGCGTGGCCGAGGGATATACACCGGGCGCGCAGCCCGGAGCGCTCCAGTGCTACAGTTGAGCTCTTATAAGAAAGACTCTTGAACTTACTGCGTTGTCCGCTTCCTCCTTGTTATACAAGTAAGCGTGCGTAGCACCGCGCTTCAATATATGTATGTATGTATACACAAAGAATTAAGTTAAGCACCCCTACACAAAGAATTAAGTTAAGCACCCCCTAATATATATTCTTTGTGTATATGTATACATTGGCATATATTCTAAGGTTGCGAAGATGGTCCCTCCAATAGCCAATCTGGATGAATTGGAACGTGCATTACATCGGGAATGGAACAACCTGCCACAGCAACGCATACGACGGCTTACAGGGTCTATGAGACGTAGGGTTGAGTCAGTGATCCGATCACGTGGGTCCTACACACGTTATTGACGCAAAGATCGCTAGAGGTCTTCTCAGAACAATGACTGTACGTTAGAAAACATAAACGTCATCCACACTGTCCGTGATGGACCTATAGCTCCATACTTAAATTGAGGTGAAAATATGCCTAAAATTCCCAAAAATTTTCACCTTAAATTATTCAGAATAAAATATTGAAAACGGCATGATTGTTATGTTTTTATGTGACCATAATATCACTTCTCCAGAAAATATAGCAATATCATGGGTATATTACACTGTTTTGACGACAACAAACTTGTAATGTGCGAGGTTGTAAAAAAACGGGGGGGGTGCTTAACTTAATTCTTTGTGTATATATAATATATTGTTACGGACTGCGGATTAGGATGTTATTTACCGAGCGGCGGTATTACCGCGGCCGAACAGTTGCTCCCCTTTTCTTCCCTTACACTCACCCGATTCACCCAGACGTTGGCCAAATCGCGCTGTGCTAAATCAATGATGGAAAGGACACGACGACTGGGAAAGAGGAAACGACGCAAGGGGTACAGTTCTCAAGACCTCCGGAGGAGGGTATAATTACAGTGGTGGAGAAAAGGGGGTAGATTACAAGGCAGAGTGAGGTAAAGACAGAAGAGATGGGCACTTAAATACCGTCTTATCTTAACCCAGACAGACCACGGACAAACGGACAAGGTAGACTTACACAGGGATTGATGGCAGGAAGGGACAGGTAAGTCGATAGCACAAGGTGCACCTTGGCTCGGGGACATAATAAAGCACGGTCCAAAAGATGCAGGGAGGCCTCACAGTGCTCGGAGGTGGTCTTGCTTGCTCCAAGCTCAGCGCGCATCTGACGTCACCTCCCTCTCACTGCGCATGCTCAGCGGGGAGTGACACGCCCTCGGCTGGTTGGTTCCGCCCCACTGGGGCCGGTCCGCCGCTTCCATTGGGTGCGGGGGTTACCGGGCTCCGCCCTTGACGAGGAGCTGACAGGGAGCCCCTGTTTGGTAACCCCGTCGAGCACATGTTCGATGGTGGCTCGTTGTTGTTGTTGTTGTTGCTGAACTGTGAGGAAGAGCTGCGGGGAGGTATTGGGAGGTCCTAAACTTCCTAACGGTGCCATACAATCACATTCTGGTGCAACGAAGGGTCAGAATTAATGGAAACGAATCCTTAACTGACATAGACTAAGAATAACTAGCAAGATGTCCTATAGTTGTCTTACATGAGATGCGGTGAACCTAGGTGCGACATTTAATGGGGGAAATAGGGGGAGGTCGGGTCTACAGAGTGTTGTTTACAGAAAATTGGACTAGGGAATGGGGGGTTGGGGAGAGTTGGGAAGTATTGAGGAAATAGGGGAATATTTACAAGCGGATATGGATGGATGCAAATCCCATATCCGCAACACTGCACCCTTCTCGACCTCGGGGCGTTCCGACCCGATAAATTTTTACCTACTTTAGTGTGGCACTCAGATGTAGTTCCCTCTACTATTAACTCAACCCTGAGTGCGACAGTTTTACAGATGTTCACAAATGAGTAAATATGTCCCCCTGCGACGTTGCACCCTTCTCCTAACAGAAACACACCCACAGGATAACCGAATCGCGGAAAGCATCCTCAAACTAAACATACAGCCGGTAGGGAGCATTATTTACAATTGACGCTACTTTATTTACAAGACTAACCCAGGACCTGTGATTGTTCTTTCTGGGGGGGAGACAGTCTGCTCTGCATCAATGCACCATGAAAGCACCCAAAACGCACCAATACACCCTCAGACACCAATCGGTGCCCAGTCATCATAGTTCGTCAATGTTCAATTATAAAAATAAACCAACAACCCCTAACCCTGCAGGTGGTCTCTTGCTCTTCGGCTCCCTCTGCTGGCTATTTACTTTCTTCCAGATGTTGTTATTTCCTTTCATTTTCTTACTGGCGGCCTATTTGAGCATAAAATGAAATGCACCCAACGTGTCCATTTTTATTTATTTATGGCCCACAGGGCCGACTAGTGTGGTTCACCTGTGGGGCATTGGTGCCCTGTGGCCAAGGTCCGCCAGCAAGATTTCGGGCCCTCATGGCCGGTTCCAGCAGAGGTGCCATGCCCCAACCCATGGGGTCCATCAGTGGGGCTCGGCCACACACATGTGGTCCATAATGTGGTGCATCGATGCAGACAGCTGGTTCTGGGAGTTCCGGGCGCACAATGGCCGACTCACGCACGCTCCCCTCGGCGCCCAATGGCGCACAGGTCATGTGGGAGACAAAAGGGGGACAAGACAAATGAGCGAGGGGTAAGGTCACAAGGGTACACATCAATAAGGCAATGCAAGGCGAAATGCGTACGGAGAGCAAAATGAGAAAGCTCGTCCCTACCGTACGTCACGCCCCCTGTCACCTACACTACCCTTGCCCTTACCCCATATTTACAAAATCTACACATTTACAAATTCGTCGCTAATGTCTCGTCTCCCCATATTTCTCCAATACCAAATTCGTCACCACAATCCCTCTAACCAAAATTTGCCATTATCAATTCATCATCAATCCTCATAAGGAGGGAGAGATGGAACATCAAGCACAATGTCACACCCACGTCATGATGCGTCTCACAATTCAAAAACATTTGCACATAAAAATAATTAAACATGGCATGGTGTGGAGGTACCTGTCACCTCAGGTGAGTGGATGTAAATGGTGCGAGGAGACTTTTTTTTTTTTTTTTTTTTTGTTTGTTTGTATACAAGGTCGAGGCTCGTGAAAGAGCGAACATTAATCACACAGAAAGACAAACCGACACATAAAACATATAACATAGGGAGCGGTAGACAAGATGGGGAGAGAGGGGGAAGGACACAAACACAACATTTGAGAGCAGGGACCGAGAGACATGGAGACATCGAGAGATCTGAGAGAGGGCGAGGGCTTTGGGGGGGGGGGCGTGGGAAGGGGGCGGTGGGAGAGTTATAAAACATATGGACACTGCCAGGACTTGCAGGAAAGAAGTTGGAATTTCAAACAAGGTGGATCTGGGGTGAATTAGCGGGGGTAGAAAAGATCAAGGTTTTGGATGGGGGAAGATAAGAGATGGTGGTGAACAGCTGTTTTAAAGACCTGGAGGGAGGAGTGGGATTGAAGGGAGTGAGGGAGTTTGTTCCAGAGGCGGGAGAAAAGAGGAATGAAAGAGTGAAGGTGAGCAGAGAGCCGAGATTTCGGCAGTTTAACCATCAGAGGGTTGCTGGCAGATCTTGTGCGACCTGTAGGAATATTTGGGGGACAGAGCACAGAGAGAGCTGGGGGTGCAAGGCCGGAGAGGAGTCGGTAGAAGACAGAAAGACCACCTACCTGCCTGCGGTGAGTGAGTGAAAGGCCCTCAGAGATAGCTTCATCGCGGGAGATTCCAATAATTCTGAAAGCTTTGGTTTCAACAGCGTGAAGCCGAGCTAGGTGTGAGGCAGGAGCACCGGCCCATAGGGGAGAACAGTATTCCATTGAGCTGCGGATGAAAGCCTTGTATGTGGTGAGGAGCTCAGGTGTGCCGAGGAAGGACTTCGCACGACGGAGGATGCCCAGTCGGCGACTGGCTTTGGAGGCCAGCTTGGAAATGTGGTTTTCCCAAGAAAGATCATGGCAGATAGTGAGACCCAAAATCTTGAGCGACAGAACTTCTTGGAGAGGATTGTTGAGAAAGTAGATGGGAGGGTTGTCCAGTCGATCTTTTCGGAGAGACATAGTAAGAATGTGAGATTTGTCAGGATTGAAAGACATGTTCCACTTGTTTGACCAGTCTGTGATTTTGTCCAGGTCTTCAGAGAGTGAGGAAGCAGCAGACTGCCGATCTGAGGGAAGAGGAATGGAGCGGCAGAGAGTGGAGTCATCAGCAAAGAGATAGAGAGGATTTTCGAGAGAGTCAGAGAGATCATTGATGAAGACCAGAAAAAGCACGGGGCCCAGAACACTGCCTTGGGGAACTCCAGCCTGAACAGGAAGAGGAGATGAGAGAAACCCATTCAGGGCCACACGTTGACGACGACTAGAGAGGAAGTCCGCCAGCCATGCGTGGAGATTTCCATGGATACCAAAGGAGGAGAGTTTGGTGAGCAGAGCGGGGTGCCAGACCATGTCGAAGGCACGTGATATGTCGAGGGAGACAGCTCTAATTTCCTGTTTGGCATTGAGGACCTCCATCCATTGTTGAGACAGCAGAAGCAGCATGTCCAGAGTAGAGTGACCTGGTCTGAAACCAAATTGATGATCAGAGATCAAGCCATTGGAGAAGAGGAAAGATTTCATATCCGAAGCAATGATGGATTCCATGACTTTGCTGATAATTGGGAGAAGGCTGATTGGTCTGTAGTTGCTAGGATCTGTTTTTGCACCTTTTTTGTGCAAAGCGGTGATGTTGGCTGATTTCCAAGCAGATGGCAGTTGACCTTGAGCAAAAGAGAGGGTGAAGAGAACAGAGAGAGGGTGAGATAGAGCAGCAGAGCAGGATTTTAGGACCCGTGGGCTGATGCCGTCGGGTCCAGTTGCAGAATCAGAGTCGAGGGTTGACAGAAACTTTTCCACCTTGTCAGGAGGAAAGGACACGGAGTCCAGGAGCAGCAGGGTACGACTGGGTATGGTGGGTACAGAGAGGGATGGGTTTGGGACACAAGATTTAGAGGCAAACACAGAGTTGAGGCATTCAGCTTTTTCACGTGCGGAGTCAGCTGTGTAGCCGTTTGAGGTAAGGGAGGGGATGGAGGGGGAACAAACACCAGAAACGGATTTGACCAGACGCCACCAGGATTTGGAAGAGGGAGACAGATAAGAGAGTTCGGTCTTGAGAACGGAGAGATATTGTTTCCTGGCTCTCCTGAGGGTGGACACACACTTGTTTCGGGCTTTGTGAAAGGAAATGAGATTTCCTTCCGTTGGATTTGCTTTCCAGGAGACGAAGGCAAGTTGTTTCTGGGCAACAGCCTCACCACAAGATTCCGTGTACCATGGACGGGAGGAAGGGTATGACAACTGAAGACGAGATGGGATAAATCTGTGCATGAGAGAGAGCAATTTACTTTGGAAGAATTCCCAGGATGAGTTGATGTCAGAGGTGGTAGAGATGGGAGACCAGTCCAGATGATTGATGGCTGCTTGAAGACCGTGCCAGTTGGCCTGAGTGAAATGCCAGACTCGTCGACGCTGAGCAGGCTCCCTGAGGATGGTCAGAGAGATGTCCACTTTAACAAGGACATGATCAGATGATCCGATCGGAGCAGAAGAAGAGCAGCAGACATTTTCAGGGAAGTTAGTCATAACCAAGTCCAGAAGAGAAGATGTTCCGTTGACTGAGATCCGGGTCGGGAAATTGACAGATTGTGTCAGTCCCAGTGAGTCGCAGAAGTCCTTTGCTGAGGAGCCATGGCTGGTGAGAGAGGTACCCACACCCAGCCAACTGGCATGATGACAGTTGAAATCACCACATATGAGGAAGAGAGAGTTGGGATGAGTAGATAGAAGTTGGTCCATATCATCAGACAGCGAGATGTAGATGGAGTCATCACTGTTTGGTGGACGGTACAACACACATATGAACAAGAGGTGGGAGCGAAGGGGAAGCCGTAGCCAGAGGTATTCCTGGGGGTGAGGTGGAGAGAGTGCAGTGCAGGGCGAGTGAGGAAGAGAGTTTTTGATAAAGATAGCAACCCCGCCTCCAGGACGAGGCTCAGGTCTATCATACCGGAGGAGGGAGTAGCCCGGGAGAGATACTATGGAATCAGAGACATCATAAAGGAGGAAAGTTTCTGTTAAGCAGATCACGTCTGGTTTGACAGAAGCAACCTGTATGGAGAGATCAGTTAAGTTTGAACGAAGGCCCCGGATGTTTGAGGTCCATACCGTTAATGAAGAGGAAGGGGGAGCATCAGATACAGAACAGGGGGGAGGAGGGGTAGGGTAAGATGTGGAAGAGGTGGAAGAGGTAGGGAGAGCTGTTGAAGGTGTGTCAGAGATTTCAGAATAGCTCGGAGAAAGGGAAGGATGGGGCGGACAAAAGGTTTGATGGTGATTGGGTGAGCCACAATGAGGTGTTATTTGAGGAGGGGGAAGAGCGAGGCAGAAGGTTGGGGGAGATGGAGGTGAGAGTTTGAAGGGGGAAGAAGCGGGGAGGACGCTTTGAGGAGGGGGAGTGAGAGGGGGGAAATTGAGAAGCAATGAGGGTGGGGAGATTTGAAGGGGAGGGGTGAGGAGGGAGTTTGGGGGAGGGAAGGGGCAAGGGGCAAGGGGAGGGATTTGAAAGGGATGGGATATGGGGGAGATTTGGAGGGGAGGGGTGAGGCAGGAGTCTAGGAGGGGAGGGGCGAGGGGGCGTCTTGGCGGGGAGGGGTGAGGGGGTAGTTTAGGAGGGAGGGGGCAAGGGGGGAGATTTGAAAGGGATGGGTGATGGGGAAGATTTGGAGGGGAGGGGTGATGGGGAAGATTTGGAGGGGAGGGGTTATGGGGAAGATTTGGAGGGGAGGGGTGAGATTGGATTTTTGAAAGTGTACGATTTATGGGAAACGAACATTTATTGCAAAATGAGTTTCTTGTGACCTTCGAGTTAAAAATACGTTTAAGGATGCTGGATGGAGGATGGAGTGCAGGAGAGTTTAGGGAATGTAGAAAAAAGGCACTATAGGAGATGGATATTTTTTTGGGGATGAATTGATTTGGTGAGCAAGTCGAAAGCTGCCTTTTAAAGAAGAAGAAGAAAAAGGTGTTATAAAATATGACGGAATACATAACTTGAGGGGAAAGTGTAAACATTGAAGGTTAATGAGTGAAAACTATCTGGGGAAATGGGGGAGAAACACGTGGTCGAAGAACGAACAAACGAATAAGAATGAATAAACGAATGAGAACAGAGAAGGAAAATGTTTTTCACTGAACTGAAAATGGACTTCAATCCTAACTATCCTCTAAATGACATTAACACACTTTACACTACCCGGGGTCTCTCCCTGCCAATCCATTGGCCAACTTACACTATGGGTTCTAAAAACCAATTCCCATTGACCAAACTGTGGTGCTTCTCAATTTGGGGTCTCACTCCCCCGATTCATCTCCCGGTGCCCTTGCACAATTTCTGGGCTGTGACGTGTGTCAGGTAGCTGATTTGTTACTGCATGAGCTCTGTTATAAATGTTGTTTGAAAATGTTATTTCATAGTTAATAAAAAGGTTTTCGCTTTGCCATAGTTTAAAATGAGAAATACACGCTTCATCTGTGCAGAACAGATGGCTTTGTTGTATACGTGCGTTCTTTACAGGCCAGATAGCCTTGTCGTAAAACTCTCTCCTTGATCCGCAAACGGCGTCTCGAGCCGCGGGCAGGAATGCGGATTATATGTGTGTGAAATGTGAACCTTACGTGGGATGCTTGAATTGTAGACATAGACCTTTCCTGATAGACTGTTAAAACATTAACTATACTTCGTATAATCAAAATGACGCTTGAGTTACGATAAATATGCTCTGGATTTAAGTTTGAATAAGAAAGTGAGCTGAAAGGTACATTCAACACCTGGAACTCATCAGAACGGCCTCATACATTTTATGGCCTTATCAGGACCAGGAATGCAATCCCCCTTCAGTGAGTTATATTTCCTGTCACCTCGGAGCCTTGAAAATACATCTGGTCCGGATCCTAACGGTGCGTGCTTCACTCCTCCAAGACGAAAGGACGGATGACGGTGGGGCACATGGCCCACTGGGGATGCCGGTGGGAGGACCCTTAGCCCAGTTTCTTTGTCCTCCCGGACTCTAGCGGAGATTCTCTGATAAAGCGTGCCTCTATATAAATGAACTGCGAATCGATGTGTCTTTAGGAAGGTTGACTTGGCATGTTGTCCTTTCATGCTGTAGATGTCTTGCTCCCTCCCAGCTGTGTAATTGGTATTTAATAAACGTTTGTCATTCTCAAACTGATGGTGGAATTCTGTTACGATCAAGGAGTCACTCCCGACATTTCATGGTGCCGTGACTAGGATTGCAGCAGAGGAGGACGAGAGGAGCGGACCCCGAACAACAGGAGGGAGGCTGCCTGAGGCCGGCGCCGGCACGCTGATTTGTTTTAAGGTGAGCATTGTCTTGTATTAAAGGACTACTTTTCCAAATTCGAACCTCCCTCCCTCGAGCGGGCTCAGTCCGCTCCCTTGCCATCTGCCCTGCCTGCTCTCCGAACGAAAATTGTAAGTAAAGGCTATTTTTAAGCCTCAGAATGACAAGCCTTTGTTAAATTCACCAGGATAACGTTAAGAATATAATTTTCGCAGGATAACATTAAGGATAACGTTAAGGATAGAATTTTCGCAGGATAACATTAAGGATAACGTTACAGTTAGCAAGGAGGAGGGGGGAAACGTGAGGTCGGACAGCCATAAGGCTGCGCCGGTGGCCAAGAACTTTCCAGGAAGGATCAGCCCAGAGCAATAAGATGGGAAACAAGCTAACGAAAGAGGGGGAGCCCCTCAAGGGAACCCCGGCATCTTTCATGTTTAAGAGGCATCATTATGCCGCGGTAAGACCAGGAAAGGACTGGGCTGTTTTAACTAAGGATTTGAGTAATCCCTGGCCAGAGGAGGGATCGTTTGCACTTGACAAATTGGAAGTGCTGTACGGAGCTTTGGATAAGCTAGAGAAAGAGAGGAAACACTTCCCACCCGATTATTGGAAGGTGTATGGGTGGTGGGAAAAGGAAGGGATGAAGCGACTGGCGGCCTCAAGACAGGCTAGCTTGGCGGGGGAAGTACTGAAGCTTCAGGGCCAAAAGAAACAAGCAGACAAAGTTCAGGACAAAACAATTAGGGAGGTGGTCAAACAAGCAAATCAGCGGCTAATGCCGCTCGTCCAAAATCCGGACCAAGACCCCGCGGTCGGGGAGGTAGTTACCATGCCTCTACCCCCCCCCCCCCAAGCCCTGAGCCCTGTCCCCGGGCCACAGGCGCCACCTTTCCCACCCCCGCCCCTGTTTCCCCAGGGGTTAGACCCCCAGAGAACTAGACCAGCCGCCCCTCAGGTTCACCTTAGCCCGGGTAATCCATTTAGAGGACAAGAGGCTAGTGGGGCGGACAGCGGGTTCGCGCCTCCAGTAGGGCTAGGAGAACTGTACCCCTCATTGGAAGGGTTCACGGAATCGGAGAACCCACAGCCTACAATCGGGATGTGTCCCTTAAAAACCGTAGGACTGAGAGCGGCGGGACCCATTAACATCAGGGTACCCTGGAGAGAATCAGATTTTCTATGGCGTCTATGCAGGAGCGGGTGAGAACCTTGCTGGCCGAAGAGCCCGGTCAGATACCGGAATTTATGCGTTTGTGGATACACAATACAGGAGCAGATTGGCGGGACGTCTGCCATATGGGGAAGGCTGTATTGCCCGCGCGGGTGTGGGACCAGGCCAAAATACACGCACGCTGGCCAAATGTAGCACCAACCCCGGCCCAAACCCCGGCCCAGACCCTCGTCGATTGGAATGCCCTTGTCGACCTATTGTTGACCGGGGTATACACCGCACTGATGCCAGCCGCGGGGCCAGATTGGAATAAAATATACGGCCTAAAACAGAAACATGGCGAAGCAGCAATCGATTGGAGAGAGAGGGTAGAAAGAGCAGTGTTAAAGTGGGGAGGACTGGGCCAGGTGCAGGCACAAGATCTCCCTCGCGCTGTAGTGAACAATTTTATGGTAGAAGGGATGAGACCGGCAGTTAGGAAGCGCATTCAAACGGCTATGATAGGGTGGAGGAACACCCCAACCGACCAACTAGTTGAAGCGGCCGAGCAATGTGGCGACGGCGACGATAAGAATTCCGATGTAAAGGACGACATATTGCAAATGCTTGTCCAGGAAAAACGGGCCCAACTCAACCAAAATAAGAAGGGAAATCGAGGCCAAGTACGGGCCCAGAATCGGAACACCAGGATAGAGCCCAACGAAGAGTGGGGCCACGATAACGAAAACGAAAATGACGTCGACGACAACGACAGTGGACGAGTCGACATGCGGACACAAGGGAACCCACAAGGACCCCCTCCCCAAAATTGGAACCCACAAGGGCCCCCTCCCCAAAACTGGAACATGCAGGGGCCCCCTCCACAGCCGCAGAATTGGGCCGTGCAAACACCCCCTCCACAGACCTGGGCAGTACAAACGCCCCCTCCCCAGAACGGGTATCCACAGGGACCCCCTCCCCCTTCCCAGAACGGGTATCCACAGGGACCCCCTCCCCAAAACGATGGGCCTCCCCCAAGTTACTGGGCCCCAAACGGAGCAAACGGGAATGGGCCGCCACAATGGGGACAGCAGAACCAACAGCCTGCGAGGCGTCCGACGCAACAGGGTCTGCGCAATAACAATGGGTACCCCCGCATCCACCGCTCCACAAGGGGCGTGCTTTCGCTGCGGACAGATGGGACATTGGAAACGTGATTGCCGAAGGCCCCGCTAGGGATACCCGCCACCGAGAAATCAAGTAGCCTATTGACGGGACGCCGGCGGGCCGCCCATAGAATGCCCCCTCTTGACTATGACACCAACCGAGGAGCCGACCTTGACACTAGACGTGGATGGGCAACAGGTGGACTTTCTCGTCGATACGGGCGCGACTCGCAGTACTATTAACGAAGGGCAGTTACCATCCTTGCGCCCCACAGATAGGGATGTTCAGATAGTGGGAGTTTCAGGCTTGCCCCAAGCGCTCCCTATTTCAGAAGAGGTAAGAGTGGTGTGCGGCCCACTAGAGGCTAGACACGCTTTTTTGATGACTACCACCGCCCCGACTAACTTGTTGGGACGGGATCTACTTTGCCGTTTAGGCTGCCAAATTTCATGCACGGAGCAGGGAGTTTTTGTAGACGTCGTGGAATCCAAACGCGATCTGTTAATGACGGCATTGTCTCGCCCCGGCCCCACCGCTTACTGGTGGAGCCTGGACAAAGGGGCTTTGGCCACTTGGACACACGTCCTAGACACAGTGTGCTCCCGGAGTGACGGGTTGCGAGATTGGCTGCGCGTACATCAAATTACAACACACGTAAAGGACAACCCTCCCCACTGCACGGCTTACTACGATGCCAGGGGCGATGACGACGAGTACCGAGCAAGGACAAAGGGGTCGATAGGTAAGAGTTCGGACCTACTATTGTCAAATATATGGGTTGGACGGGAGGGAATAGGCGTCGAGGTAACCCTAACTGCGGAGCAGCGGGCGTTGTCTCAGTATCCCGCAGGGGTGGACGCCCATGTCACCCTCACCACCGCCAAAGGGTGGCCGGCGGAAAGTGTAGGCTGGATGGTGGGGCGCTTGCGAGAAATTCCGTGCAGCGCCATTTATGAAGTGGACCACTGGACAGTGACGATGCTCGACAATGACGAGGGGTATTTGATCACCCTTGAGGAGCAGAGTAGAGAAGGAAAATTTGAAGAGGCAGACCTGCCCCCAAAGGGCACCCACGCTGTGCGAGTGGTGTCTAAGAGCCTGGGCGAGTCCGATGATCTTTTGGAGGAGGTTCCGGCCGATTTGTGGTCCCAACACGACAACGATGTCGGGCGAATTCGCGATGCCAAACCTCTGGTAATACCGGTCCAACCAGGAATGCCCCTCCCAAACGTGAGACAATATAAATTGCGGCACGAGGCCGATGTGGGCATAGAGCCAGTGATTCAATCTTTGGTGAAACAGAAAATAATTGTGGAAACTAACAGCCAATGCAACACGCCAATTTTGCCCGTGAAGAAACCAATGCAGGATAAATGGAGGTTCGTGCAGGATCTGAGGGAAGTGAACAAAGTCATACAAGGCATACACCCAGTGGTACCAAATGCGGAAGGCCTTATGACATCTATCCCACCGGATGCAACACATTTTACCGTTATTGACCTATGCTCTGCCTTTTTCTCCGTACCTATTGCACCTGAGTCACAATACTTGTTCGCCTTCACCTTTAGAGGGCGCCAGTTCACCTGGACGGTGTTACCCCAAGGGTTCTCCGACAGCCCCACCCTGTTCTCCCGAGCGTTGCACCGCGATTTGGCAGACGTGGAACTAGAGGGGGGATCGGTGTTGTTGCAATACATTGACGACTTGTTGATTTGTTCCCCCTCCAAGGAAGCCTGTGAGGGGGACTCCATGGCCCTGCTAAGAGCCTTGGCGGCCAAGGGCCACAAGGTGGGACGGAGAAAGCTCCAATTTGTACGGAAGGTAATAACCTATTTGGGTCATGCCATTTCACACGGGAAGCGAGAACTGCATGCTGGACGGGTGACCGCTATCATGGAATCGCCACGGCCAAGCACGCAACGACAGATGTTGCGCTTCCTAGGTATGACGGGTTACTGCCGCTCTTGGATAATTGACTACGCGCTACTTGCTAAACCACTGTACGAAGCCACCAGAATAGGAGAACCGAACTACTTGGTTTGGATGGACGAATTGATGCGCTGTTTCGAGGGGCTGAAAAGGGCATTGGTAACGGCACCGACTTTAGGACTCCCCGATTATGCGAAACCATTCACCCTTTACACTCATGCAGTGAGGGGTTTTGCTCAGTCCGTTTTGACACAGACTCATGGAGATAAGGAACGACCGGTAGCCTACTTTAGAAAAAGCTAGAACCGGTCGAGCAAGGGTTTCCGGTGTGCCTGCAAGCCGTGGCAGCGGCTAGGTATGCAGTGGAAAGGACAGCGGACATTGTGATGGGGCACCCGGTAACGCTACAGGTGCCACACTGCGTCACTTCACTGTTACTACAGCGGACAACACAACACTTGTCTACCACTAGATTAATGCAATACGAAACAGCACTGATTATGGCCGCCAACGTCACCATTAAACGTTGCACTACACTCAACCCGGCCTCACTGATGCCCACCCCAGAGGAGGGCGAACCCCACGTATGTGTCGATGTAGTACAGCAAGTCTCCACGGTACGTCCGGACTTGAAGGACGTTCCCCTCGACAACCCCGATCGTGTGTACTACGTCAACGGATCAGCTAAACGCGGATGGGATGGCACTTTGCTATCCGGATACGCGGTGTGTTCAGATAATGAGACGGTAGAAAGCGGGCGCCTTCCGCCCACATTTTCCGCCCAGCAGGCGGAGCTGTGCACCTTGACTAGAGCATGCAGCTTGGCGGCAGACCTTGCCGTCAACATTTATACAGATTCAGCCTACGCGCACGGGGTAGTTCACGACAAAGGGGCAATCTGGAAGATGCGAGGCTTCCTCACATCTGCGGGTTCGGTCATAAAGAACGGCGAACTGGTTGAAGGGCTACTCCGAAGCATCTTGCTTCCCCGCGCTGTCGCGGTAATTAAATGTCGCGGCCACCAAAAGACAGACTCTGACGTCACCCGAGGCAACGCCAGAGCGGACGCAGCGGCAGGAAAAGCGGCCAACCAACAAATAGGACGGAACATGCCGATGGTAACGCGAGCAAAGGGGGCACACACGCAGACTGCCAACGTACCGACCTCAGGACCAACCCCCTCCTCGCAAAATGGGTGCACCATCATCACTGCCTCACCGACTAATGAGGACGTTATAAAACTTCAAAACACAGCAACAGCAGCCGAACACGATGACTGGGTAAAACGAGGGGCCACACGCCCCGGACCAAATGAGATGTGGACCCTTCACGGAAAACCAATAGCACCCAAGGAACTACTGCCTTGGCTGGCACGTATGGGACATCAAAATGGCCATGTGTGCCAGAGGGGGGTGATGGAACAGATAAACTATACCTGGGCGGCACCGGGACTGTCGCGAATCGCATCAGAGGTGTGCCGGTCATGCGTGGTTTGCCAACAACATAACAGGGGGGCACCACCAAGGCACCCACATAACGCGGGCCATCCCCGACCAATCGGGCCCTTCTGTCATGTCCAGTTCGATTTTATAAACATGGAACCGAGTATGTCGTTCCGCTACGTCTTGGTAATCGTGGACATGTTCACAAAATGGGTCGAGGCCTATCCATGCGTTAAGTCAGACGCCCCGACAGTAGCCAAGCGCCTCGTGCGGGATTTCATGTGCAGATTCGGCATCCCTCAGAAAATTTCGTCAGACAAAGGGGGCCACTTCACGGGAGAGGTGATTAAGGGTATCCTAAAGGCACTGGGCGTGAAACAATCTTTCCATTGCGCTTATCACCCACAATCAGCGGGACTTGTGGAACGCACCAACGGGACTCTGAAACTCAAGGTAGCCAAGATCTGTGCAGACACAGGTTTGAAGTGGCCGGAAGCACTCCCGCTCGCGTTAATGAGTATTCGTTCCACCCCGGGCCGCACCACGGGTCTTTCCCCCCACAAGATATTAATGGGACGACCTATGAGTTTGCCTATTTCGGCCCCGATGGACATGTCCAAATTTGATTTGCCTGTGATGGATGACATCCTTTTAAAGTTTTGCAGAGGATTGTCCAATGTGGTGCGCAGCATCCACGCCCGAGTACGAGAGGCGTTGCCTGAACCAACAAGCCACGCCATCCACGACTTCCAGACCGGCGATTACGTGCTCGTAAAACACTTCACCCGCAAGAACGCCTTGGAACCAAGGTGGAAGGGACCAGTCCAGGTGTTGCTGACTACACCAACGGCTGTCTTTTGCGAGGGCAAGACCTCGTGGATCCACGCCATGCACTGTAAGTTGGCCATACAAGCACCAGACACTACACCACAGCAACCACAGTAAGGATGGGCCTAATCATAGGTACGATACTATTGATAGCGACAGCAGCTTGGGGAAGCTCCGATTACAATAGATGCGAAAACGAAACCCGACACCTCACCGTAACATGGGGACAAAGAGTATCACTACCATGTTTCGAACAGAAAGCCCTGCACACAAATTGGGTAAGCGTAAGATGGCTAGCACTGTCGGCAGGGCCTGGACGCGTTGGCATTGTACTACAAAAGCAACGAGAGTTCCGGGAGAACGGGCAAGCTAGCATTAAGACCTTGGCCCAACCAGGATACAAATGGGGAACCCCTGATTTTAAGCTACAAACACGCACACGCCTAGAGAAAGGCATGACTATGCAGATCCAGTGCAGCGTCTGGACCCCTGGCACGGCCAGTGGCGAAACTAAATACACACCATGCATCGAATACATACTCACGCCGCACCCCCAGGACAAGGCCCCAAAGAAGGGTGAAAACACATATTGGAAAGTGGCAAGAGAGGTGGCGACAATTCAAAATAGGACACACTGCTGGTCGTGCATGCACTTTCCCCAAGCAGGCACCACAGGAATACACATGATAGTGCTACCTCTGTCCCTCAATGACCTTTGCTCACAACCTATCGATTCCCCATGTTTAGTCACCACGCTGGAAAGAGAAGGGGTTGGCAACGGCAAGAGTTGCAATCGACAATTTAATTATCGCCCTTCAATGATTCCCCATGTGGCCGAGAGGCCTGCCCCCGTCTGGGTCAAACCACAGAAAGGGATGGTCTGCCTCCAGGGTTCCGGCCACTTGCTTATGGGAGAATCAGAATGCGCCTACACTCTCCCCGGGAAGCTGGGACAAGGGAGCGCTGGGATTACACTACGAATAGTACTGCAAGATAAACACAACCACAACATAACGGCTATAACATTCTCTAGGGGGGTTAGTAGGATTAATGGGGTGATAAAGGGACTCCAGTGCTTATCCACCCACCTGGTCCCACCCCATGGGACAATGTTTATATGCGGCGACAAGGCTTACCCCTATTTACCAAATAATTGGGGGGGCACATGTTATCTTGGTTCAGTCCTTCCTGACGTTGAGATACTAGACGAGCTAGACCCAAAGTCCTTGGACAGGCGACATAAGAGGTCAGTCGTGAACGAAGATGGAACCACTAAACTACACGGGAGCCTATGGGAAAAGGTGTTAGGTTTCTTCTTCCCAGGTGCGGGCACAGCCATGAACAGCTTCCGGATAGATAAATTGGCTTTGGCCCTAGAAAAGGTGGCAAACGACACCGCTACGGCTCATGACATACTATTGGACACGGTAGTTCACATGCGTACAATGGTGATGCAGAATCGGGTGGCTTTGGACATGCTCCTGGCAGAGAAAGGAGGGGTATGCGGAATAATAGAGGGAAAATGTTGCACTTACATACCTGATCCATCCGAAGGAGTATCAGCCGCAATAGTGAGACTAAGGGAAACTAGCCACGCCCTGACGATCGATCGGATCGCGCGCGAGAACTCTTATAAACTTAGCTGGCTCACTGACTGGTTCCGGGGATGGACAGGCACTATAGTGAAGTGGTTATTGACCGCACTGGCCGTGATAATCGGGGTAGTAATTTGGGGGGCACTAATGAAATCTTTAGTCCTCCTCTGTATGAGAAAGTACTTTACAGGATGGAAAATGAAGAAGCCGCCGACAACGACTATGGTTCTGACCACAGAGGCCGTCGACCTGAATGGGTCCTTCAACAAGGCAGATGTGACCGGCGCTTCAGAAGATTGTATTGATTTTTGTGATGACTGTGATACTTGTGTTGAAAATCCCTTGTGGGAACTGGCTGATGCCTGTATTGATGTTTGTGATGACTGTGATACTTGTGTTGTAAACCCCTTGCGTGAACTGGCTAACGCCTCTTATGTATTACAAGCTCACAGCTGTACACCCCCTTCCGACCCAACTATGGATCTGATTGCGACGCTGGGTCTGGCAGTCGAGGGACCCGACATGGATATCCTAGACCCGCAAGCCGACCAGGCGTCCATGGGAGACTTTGACATAAAGGAAGTCCCTCTCTTTGCTTCAAATGTTTTGGATCTCTTTGCTTCAAGTGATTCGGATTTTAACGCTCTGTACCCTGACCAGGAACATGAGACACAAGATACTGACAACATTATGTATTCCCCAGAACAGCAGCACGTGAGAGATCTCATGGGCATGATCGTTGATTAACTTCGAAGATCTGCAAGGACCGCGTCTGCAAAGGGTGGGGGGAGCAAGTTCCGCAGGGGAGGTGGCAGGCCCCCTGGCGGGGAGGAACCTCATCTGGACCAGACGCCTTCGTTGTGGATCCGAAACGTTAATGGACTTTCATGTTCTGAGCCCTCAGGTTCCAAGCACGCACCACACGACACGTTCCCCAAATGCACGGGCGAGGCGCTATGGGCGCACGGTACGCCCTTGGGAGATACCCGCATTACACGATTGTCTTTCAATAAAGCCCGATGCGGCATGTCGTCTCTTGAGATACTTTGTCTCGACGAGACAAGAGGAAGGCTAATTGTCAGGTAGCTGATTTGTTACTGCATGAGCTCTGTTATAAATGTTGTTTGAAAATGTTATTTCATAGTTAATAAAAAGGTTTTCGCTTTGCCATAGTTTAAAATGAGAAATACACGCTTCATCTGTGCAGAACAGATGGCTTTGTTGTATACGTGCGTTCTTTACAGGCCAGATAGCCTTGTCGTAAAACTCTCTCCTTGATCCGCAAACGGCGTCTCGAGCCGCGGGCAGGAATGCGGATTATATGTGTGTGAAATGTGAACCTTACGTGGGATGCTTGAATTGTAGACATAGACCTTTCCTGATAGACTGTTAAAACATTAACTATACTTCGTATAATCAAAATGACGCTTGAGTTACGATAAATATGCTCTGGATTTAAGTTTGAATAAGAAAGTGAGCTGAAAGGTACATTCAACACCTGGAACTCATCAGAACGGCCTCATACATTTTATGGCCTTATCAGGACCAGGAATGCAATCCCCCTTCAGTGAGTTATATTTCCTGTCACCTCGGAGCCTTGGAAACACATCTGGTCCGGATCCTAACGGTGCGTGCTTCACTCCTCCAAGACGAAAGGACGGATGACGGTGGGGAACATGGCCCACTGGGGATGCCGGTGGGAGGACCCTTAGCCCAGTTTCTTTGTCCTCTCGGACTCTAGCGGAGATTCTCTGATAAAGCGTGCCTCTATATAAATGAACTGCGAATCGATGTGTCTTTAGGAAGGTTGACTTGGCATGTTGTCCTTTCATGCTGTCGATGCCTTGCTCCCTCCCAGCTGTGTAATTGGTATTTAATAAACGTTTGTCATTCTCAAACTGATGGTGGATTTCTGTTACGATCAAGGAGTCACACCCGACAACGTGTAGCTCTCCCAGCAGGTCTACCCACCTGCACACCTCCACCACTGCAGTTGCCACCCGAGCTTACCTAGCTCCTTAACCTAACCTACCTACTGGGGAAGGCCCCTCCTGGCTCTGTCACCCCTTGGTGCCCTCTGGCACTGGGCTACCCAGGTCCGTCCTCCGGATCCTCGGGCCCCATCCACAACTACCGGCTCCCAGAGCCCACCTGCGGCCTTACCTGGCCGACATCCTCACAGTGGTGGAGTGCCCAAACCAACTACACACACTAACAGGCTACACGCCCAGCCATTTCCACAACACTAATGCACCCATCCAAACATCATTCTTCCACCCGCACCACAGATGCCAATATCCAACCACAATTTACCTATACCCTCTACCTAACACTTACACTACCCGCCCCGGGTATTCGTGATGGGGGTCCACTCTTCCCCCATTCACACCTCCGCACCATCCACTCCACTCCACAGTTCCCATCCTACTCACTCCACGACCATCCATTCCAATACTCCAGATATTCCACACTACCATTTATTCCATACACCTGTTCCTCATACCTGTTGTTGCACACCTGTGCACTCACACCTGGTGCCACCTGCACCCTCCTTCTCCCTGGACCATTTGGTCAACACAACACACATCACCATCACCATCACTCAAACTGCTCCACACACCTGTCCAGTTGCACACCTGTGCAATCACACCTGGTCAATCACACCTGTTCACAATACACTTCTATACACCTCCAACACTCACACGGCATCATCTCATCTAACTACTCCCCTCTGAAACTTGCGCTTCCCAGTCGCCCCTTTAAACTATTGCGCTCCCTCGTCATTATAATCCACACTAATCTACCTGCGTCCCCACTACAGGTATCCTTGTCACTAACTAATCTTAACGTTGCCTAATGTCATCTTCTAGGGCCCTACACACAATATCCTAACCCACCCGGGCTAGTTTTCACTGCCATACACCCCATAATCTAGTGCTCCTTTGCCCCCCTCTGTGAGGGATGACAGAGTTGCCATCCCACCACATCGGGGACGTTCCACTTCCAATTTTGCTCACCAAATTTCAGCCAATCAAAAATTTGCCAATCATCTGCCAATTCTATTTACTTTTCGAAATTTTGGATCAAAACACTATCACTATCACCATCATCACAGTCCGCTATATCCTAGCCTCGGTGCATCATGACATCATTAAACTCGGCTTCGTAAAGCCGAGCAATGAATTCGGGTGGTTTGGTCACCTGCAGGTTGAATCCGTCCGGCTTTCAGTTCAAGGGAGGTGGTTTGGTCGGGCCGAGATTCCACGCACCATCTCGGCGCGGCACCTTGCGGTCCCGGGCCCGATGGCTCAATCTCCCCGGTCGGAACCCCGTCCCCGCGAGGGGGCACCATTCCGCTTCCTCCCACTCGCCCTTGAACCGGACCGGTCGCCTGGCCCGACAAGGCCCGGACTCGACCGTGCGGGGTGGGGCCAAGCCCGAATCGGCAACGACGCTTCGAAGAGAAACGACGCAGCTTCGATCCGCGCTGGGCCCTGCATCCCACAAAACACACCGCGCCCCGAGTGCTCGCATCGGCTATCCGTCGCTCTAGCCGCTAACCCGGTTACCGTCGATGCTTCACCGGCATGCTCACACGCATACACTACCCCTTTCACCCTCACAAAACCCGGCATTCCAACGCTGTCCGTACATTCCACCAACGCTCTCCCTGTTACACACCACTCCTCTCGCGCACACTCTTGCGCACACCTCGGTCCACACCTCTCCTCCGTTACGTCCTCCGTAACACTCACCATGGGCGTGCACTCTGGCATTCACCCACTAACGCGCTCACATGGGCTCTCCCACACTCGCGCTACCACCAACTCAGGTGTGCTTCCTCGCACACGTTCCACCACCACCTTACTCTCCGTGTCACACTCATCCTCGCACGTACACTCCGTATTGCTCTCACTCCCTGTGTCACACCCCGTACACCCCGACGTGCATTCTCGCTTGCACTCGGTATCACACTCGCGCTTCATAACACGCTCACCCTTTGACGCACACTTTTTCCTCACACGCGTGCCATTTTTACTCACACGGGACCCTTCACCAACGCCCGGATGCCTCCTCGATCCCAAGCGCGCAAAAGTTCTTTTGTCGCCAAACATCCTCTTACAAAATCTCCCCGCACAATACACAGCACGTCTCACCTTCGGGGTTCTTCTTCCTCCCTGCACCAAAACCTGCAAACTCTTTATTTGGTTAGTGAGCACACCATTATGATTTGAGCAGGGACTTTGTACATATTCCATTTCTCCCTGCAATTCCCGGGCTACCTCCGTCATCGCTTCAATTTTAATTGTACCCACTACTGCTTTGTCTTTGTTCCCCTCGACGACCGTTGGTTTTAATAAAATTCCCTCTACCTCATCGGTCGCCGGCTTTTCCAAACCCCGTGTCGCGATTTCTACCCCCGTCATTGTACCCGCGCTTTCCTCCGCTTCGCTCAACCAGTGCTTCTCGACCCGCGTTACCTCGTCGTGCACCCTTGGGACTCTCTCGCCCACCCTGCGGTCTCTGTCCCTCTCCGCTTCCCTTACCTCATATGCGACTCTGTCCCTCGCCATTTTATCAATCAATTTCTCCCCCTCTATTGTCAGCATCTCGGTGAATTGCGCCAGGAAGTCCCCCACATCAAAGCCCGCTGCTACGGTCACGGGCACGGCAAAATTTGGTGCCGCTGTAACCACGTGCGCGAGGGCGCCATTTTGTGCACCTGATACCCCCTCAACCACACCTTCTTTACTCTCCTCCACCATTTTCCCCATTTCTTCCCTGGGGTCCTGGGTCGATTCTACCCCACTCTCCTCTACCGGAACCCAGCCGTCTTGATCTGCCATAGCGCGACTTTCAAAATTCGGGTTTTTGTAAAACAAAAGCAAATTTCGGTACTTTATAATTTTGACCAAATTTTTTTTTTTTTAGCTGTTTTAAAAATTTGGTTCGGGCCTCGTATCTCACTCCTCGACACCAGTTGTTACGGACCGCGGATTAGGATGTTATTTACCGAGCGGTGGTATTACCGCGGCCGAACAGTTGCTCCCCTTTTCTTCCCCTACACTCACCCGATTCACCCAGACGTTGGCCAAATCGCGCTGTGCTAAATCAATGATGGAAAGGACACGACGACTGGGAAAAAGGAAACGACGCAAGGGGTACAGTTCTCAAGACCTCCGGAGGAGGGTATAATTACAGTGGTGGAGAAAAGGGGGTAGATTACAAGGCAGAGTGAGGTAAAGACACAGAA
Source organism: Myxine glutinosa (assembly GCF_964187855.1). NCBI lineage: Eukaryota > Metazoa > Chordata > Myxini > Myxiniformes > Myxinidae > Myxine > Myxine glutinosa. The sequence continues at coordinate 564,579 of NC_136264.1, forward strand.
GAGATGGGCACTTAAATACCGTCTTATCTTAGCCCAGACAGACCACGGACAAACGGACAAGGTAGACTGACACAGGGATTGATGGCAGGAAGGGACAGGTAGGTCGATAGCACAAGGTGCACCTTGGCTCGGGGACAGGATAAAGCACGGTCCAAAAGATGCAGGGAGGCCTCACAGCGCTCGGAGGTGGTCTTGCTTGCTCCAAGCTCAGCGCGCATCTGACGTCACCTCCCTCTCACTGCGCATGCTCAGCAGGGAGTGACACGCCCTCGGCTGGTTGGTTCCACCCCACTGGTGCCGGTCCGCCGCTTCCATTGGGTGCGGGGGTTACCGGGCTCCGCCCTTGACGAGGAGCTGACAGGGAGCCCCTGTTTGGTAACCCCGTCGAGCACATGTTCGATGGCGGCTCGTTGTTGTTGTTGTTGTTGTTGTTGTTGCTGAACTGTGAGGAAGAGCTGCAGGGAGGTATTGGGAGGTCCTAAACTTCCTAACGGTGCCATACAATCACATTCTGGTGCAACGAAGGGTCAGAATTAATGGAAACGAATCCTTAACTGACATAGACTAAGAATAACTAGCAAGATGTCCTATAGTTGTCTTACATGAGATGCGGTGAACCTAGGTGCGACATTTAATGGGGGAAATAGGGGGAGGTCGGGTCTACAAAGTGTTGTTTACAGAAAATGGGACTAGGGAATGGGGGATTGGGGAGAGTTGGGAAGTATTGAGGAAATAGGGGAATATTTACAAGCGGATATGGATGGATGCAAATCCCATATCCGCAACAATATATATATATACATACATATATATATATATATATATATATATATATATATATATATATATATATATATATATATATATATATATATATATATATATATATAATATTGTGGCGGACACAAAAGCCCACTGGCGTGGTGACATCATTCCACGCACCAAGTGGGCGGTGGCCACGCCCGAGGGGTAGGCGTGGCCTCATGATATACACCGGGCGACCAGCCCGGAGGAGTTCAGTGTTACAGTGTAGTCTTACAATAAAGACGTTCATATGTTACCGCTTGTCCGCTTCCTCCTTGCTCACAAGCAGCGCGCGTAACGCCGCGCTTTACTGGTGACCCTCGACGTTGGATCTGCCGGAGCGATCCTTCCACACGCGACGCCATCGCCATGGCCGCCTTCGTCAAACTTCCGGAATTTTGGGAGGCCCAGGCCGAGGTCTGGTTCGTTCAAGCCGAAGCCCAATTTCAGCTTCGGCGCCTCACCAACGACGACCTGCGCTACTGCCATGTCGTCGCCTCCCTCGGGCCCGGCACGGCCGCTCGAGTTGTGTCCGTCCTTCGCCACCCACCGGACGGCCACAAGTACGAGGCACTCAAGCGGCTACTCCTAGCCATGTTCAGCCTCACGGACGACGCACGGGCCGACCGCCTCCTGGATCTCCCCGAGCTCGGTGAGACGTGCCCGTCGGTCCGAATGGACCATATGCTGGCACTGTTGGGCGACGAAGCCCCCGGTTCGCTATTCCGGGCGCTTTTCCGTCGCCAACTTCCAGCGCAGGTTCGCCTCGCGTTGGCCGGGACCGGGCTAACGGAACCCCGAGCATTGGCGGCCGAGGCGGACAAGTACTTCGCCGCTTCGGACACGCGGGCGAGCGTTGGCGTGGCCGTCACGGCCTTCGACGCTGCTGTTCCACAGCATCATCTTCTACAGCACGCTGAGTTTCAGCAGCATGCTGATACGCACCTCGTGAACGCCGCCACGCCCCGCCCACCGCCGCGGCGAAAACCGCCACCGCGGGGAAACCCGTCGACTCCACCGGCCTGGCGGAGCCAGCCGCGCTCCTCCAGCTCCACCACCTGGTGCTGGTTCCACGCCAAGTTCGGCCACGAAGCTCGGCGGTGTCATCCGCCGTGCTCCTTCAACGGGTCGGGAAACGCCCGGGCCGGCGCTCAATTGTGGCGATGAGCGCCGGCCGTTCGAGCAGCCTGCTGTTCATAACGGACACCTTCTCCGGGCGCCGTTACCTGTGCGACACGGGAGCACAGGTGAGTGTCATTCCCGCCGGCACGTCAGACAAGCACGCCGCGGGTGGGGGCCCCGCGCTGCTTGCCGCGAACGGGACGCCCATCCGTACGTACGGAAAACGCTGCCTCTCTCTGCGGTTTGGAGGGCAGGTTTTCCGATGGACGTTCGTCACCGCCGACGTGCCCATGGCACTGCTTGGCGCGGACTTCCTGTGCGCTAATGGGCTCCTGGTCGACGTCAAGCGCAGACGGCTTGTCCAGGCCGAGACGTTCAGCTCGCTCGCATGTGCGTTGCCCAGCTCAACGAGCGGCTTGCCAAGCGGCTTGCCGAACGATTCGGTTCCGGCCACGTTGGTCTGTACGCTTCCGGCAGCGGACGCATTCACCCGCCTCCTCGCCGGCTTCCCGGCCCTCACGCGGCCCACCTTCTCGGCGGGGGCCGTCAAGCACGGGGTGGCCCATCACATCCCCACCGTCGGGCCACCGGTCTACGCCTGGGCACGCCGCCTCGAGCCGACGAAGCTGGCGGTGGCAAAAGCGGCGTTCGCTACCCTGGAGCGACTCGGCATCGTTCGGCGCTCAGAGAGCGCTTGGGCGTCGCCGCTGCACATCGTGCCGAAGCCCGGCGGGGGATGGCGACCGTGCGGGGACTATCGCCGTCTCAATGACGCCACGACTCCCGACCGCTACCCCGTCCCCCACATTCAGGACTTTTCCGCCCGTTTAGCGGGCAGGTCCTTCTTCTCGAAGGTGGACCTCATACGCGGCTACCATCAGGTCCCCGTCAGGCCGGAGGACGTCCCGAAGACGGCGGTCATCACGCCATTCGGACTCTTCGAGTTCCTGCGCATGCCCTTCGGTCTGAAGAATGCGGCTCAGGCGTTCCAGCGACTGATGGACAGCGTCCTGCGCGACTTGGATTTTGTCTACGTCTACCTGGACGATATCCTCGTCGCCAGCGCGTCCCGCGAAGAGCACCTACGCCACCTCCGCACGCTCTTCGAACGCCTGGGCCAGCATGGCCTGATTGTGAACCCCGCAAAGTGCCGGTTCGGCGCCGCCACAATCGATTTTCTGGGGCACCGTGTCACCAGGCACGGAGCCGTCCCCCTGCCGGCCAAGGTGGAGGCGGTGAAGGGGTTTCCACGCCCCCGCACGATCAGAGGGCTGCAGGAGTTCCTGGGCATGGTGAACTTTTACCATCGGTTCCTGCCCCGTATCGCCCAGCTCCTGCGCCCCCTGCACGAAGCTCTCCGAGGTAAGCCGGGCAAAGGCGACGTTACCTGGACCGAGCAGATGGACACGGCGTTCACGGGCGCGAAGCTCGCCTTGGCTAACGCCACCATGCTCGCGCACCCGGCGCCCGATGCACCGATCGCCCTCACCACCGATGCCTCGGACTACGCGGTGGGCGCGGTGCACGAGCAATGGGTGCGTGGAGCTTGGCAACCGCTGGCGTTCTTTAGCCGGCAGCTTCGCCCGCCCGAACGCCGTTACAGTACCTTCGACCGCGAGTTGCTCGGACTTCACTTGGCGGTCAGGCACTTCCGCCATCTGCTCGAGGGCCGGGCGTTCACTGCCTTCGTCGACCACAAGCCGCTGATCTTCGCGATGGGCAAGGTCACCGAGCCGTGGTCGGCCCGGCAGCAGCGTCACCTCTCGGCCGTGTCCGAGTACACGACGGACATCCAGCACGTCGCGGGGAAGGACAACCCGGTGGCGGATTGCCTTTCCCGGGCCGTCGCCCACGCAGTCCACCTCGGCATCGACTATGCCCGGATGGCAGCGGACCAGGCCGCTGACCCCGACGTCCAGGCCTTGCGGACCGCCGTCACGGGCCTCCGCGTCACCGAGGTGCCGTTCGACGGCGCGGGCGCGGCCCTCTTGTGCGACGTCTCCCTCGGGCGTCCTCGCCCCATTGTGCCCGCGGGCTGGCAGCGCCAGGTGTTTGACGCCATCCACGGCCTGTCCCACCCGGGCGCGAGGGCCTCCCAAAGGCTGATCGCCGACAAGTTCGTCTGGCATGGCCTCCGGAAGGCCGTCCGCGGCTGGGCCAGGACATGCCTCGCGTGCCAGCGCGCCAAGGTGCACCGGCACACCCAGGCCCCGTTGGCCCCGTTCACGGTGCCGGAACGCCGGTTTGACCACGTCCACGTGGACCTGGTGGGACCTCTGCCCCCCTCGCGGGGTTTCACCCACGTCCTCACCATGGTGGACCGCACCACCCGGTGGCCGGAGGCCGTGCCCTTGGCGTCGACAACGGCGGCCGATGTCGCGCAGGCTTTCATCGCCACCTGGGTCGCCCGGTTCGGCGCCCCCTCAGACATCTCATCCGACCGCGGCCCCCAGTTCACCTCGGAGCTCTGGGGGGCGGTTGCGCAGGGGCTCGGGGTCCGGCTGCACCGAACCACGGCCTACCACCCCCAGGCTAACGGCCTGTGTGAGCGATTTCACCGCTCAATGAAGGCCGCGCTCCGGGCCACCCTCCGCGACGGCGGCTGGGTCGACAGGCTCCCCTGGGTCCTGCTGGGCCTCCGGACGGCGCCCAAGGAGGACCTGCGCGCATCCGCGGCGGAGTTGGTCTTCGGGCAACCGCTGCGGGTGCCGGGCGAGTTCCTCCCCGACTCCACGGCACCATGGTCCGCGGCACAGCAGCGCTCCGCTCTGCAAGAGACCGCCCAGAGGTTCGCCCCGGTGCCAACGGCATGCCACGGGCACCCACCGACGCACGTCGCCCCGGAGCTTCGCACGGCGGAGTACGTCTTCGTCCGCCACGATGCCCATCGGACACCACTGCGGCCCCCGTACGACGGGCCTTTCCGCGTGCTGGAGACCGGGGCGAAGCACTTCACCCTGGACATTGGCGGTACTCCTGACCGCGTTTCGGTAGACCGCCTCAAGCCGGCCCACCTCGATGTGGACCATCCACCGCCAGTGGCCCGACCCCCACGTCGGGGCCGCCCTCCTGCGGGCGGACCCCCGGCACCGCCTAGCCCCGCCGCCACGGCGCCCCCCGGTCCTGCACCCATCCCAGGGGCAGCCAGGGGCATCCCACCTGGTATCCCTGCACCCCGGACGCCGCCGATCGCCAGGGGGCGCTTCGGCCGGGTCATTCGTCTGCCCCACAAACTGGCCCTCCAGGTGCGCGGGAATTCTGGGGGGGCGCGTGTGGCGGACACAAAAGCCCACTGGCGTGGTGACATCATTCCACGCACCAAGTGGGCGGTGGCCACGCCCGAGGGGTAGGCGTGGCCTCATGATATACACCGGGCGACCAGCCCGGAGGAGTTCAGTGTTACAGTGTAGTCTTACAATAAAGACGTTCATATGTTACCGCTTGTCCGCTTCCTCCTTGCTCACAAGCAGCGCGCGTAACGCCGCGCTTTAATATTATATATATATATATATATATATATATATATATATATATATATATATATATATATGTATATATATATATGTATATATATATATATATATATATATATGTATGTACTACTGTGTTCAAAAAGTATCCGACCTTTATTTTTCGTGCGTAAAAAAAAAGAAGCTCGGGAGGCGTTGATTGGTGCACGTATGTGGGCGATCCTAATGCACACGCGTGAATTTTTTCCCACCTGCAGAAGCTGTCATTCGACGGCAGACCGCCGATGAGTGAGGACATGTAAGTGAGCGCCGTCGGATTTTCGTTTTTGACAAAATGACGGAAAAACTTGAACAACGCTACTGCATCAAATTTTGTGTAAAGCTTGGCGATTCCCAAGTGGAAACGATCCGCAAGATTCAACACCGTTCATTCCATTATGAAGGAGGATTTGGGCTTCAGGAGAATCTCAGCGAAGTTCGTACCAAAGCTGCTAACGATTGAGCAGAAGCAACTCCGTTTGGAGATCGCACAGGACATGCTGGAGACTGTGAACAGTGATCCCAGCTTCCTCAACACAGTGATCACTGGCGATGAGTCCTGGGTTTATGGGTACGACCCAGAAACCAAGTTGCAGTCATCACAATGGAAGCATCCAACATCCCCGAGGCCAAAAAACACAAAATTTGATGCAGTAGCGTTGTTCAAGTTTTTCCGTCATTTTGTCAAAAACGAAAATCCGACGGCGCTCACTTACATGTCCTCACTCATCGGCTGTCTGCCGTCGAATGACAGCTTCTGCAGGTGGGAAAAAATTCACGTGTGTGCATTAGGATCGCCTACATACGTGCACCAATCAACGCCTCCCTAGCTTCTTTTTTTTTACGCACAAAAAATAAAGGTCGGATACTTTTTGAACACACTACGTATGTATATATATATATATATATATATATATATATATATATATATATATATATATTGTTGCGGAAATGAGGACTGTATTTTTTTTTTTTGTGTGCTTTATTATTATTATTGTTTATTCTGCGCCTCCTGCCTCCGGAGTTGTGTAAAGATAAAAAGGGCGTCTCGGTAGTTATTCCATGAAACACCACATTGCAGGACCCGATAAAACCCTTGTTCATTAACATGACACTCCATTGCACCGAGTAAAAGAGATAGATTCCCTTCATTCCCATTCCCAAAAACCTCCATTTCCCCTTTCGTAATGGCCAAGCCTCAATTTGGCAATTACATCCCCTCCAAAGCCGCCATTGACCACGAGGCAGGGTTGGGGAAGAAAGGCGGGTCTCCACCTCGTCATAGAGGGGAGGAGTAAGTCGGCCCCGCTCATCCAACCCAGAACGAGGGGTTTGGCTTGAGAGGGCGGAGAGAGAATGCTTGGGGGAGGTTCACAAAGGGTGAAGGGCGGGGCCTATATAACCCGCCATGGAGACAAGAAAGGAGACAAGCAGATGAGTGCAAGAGAGTTGCAAAAAGGTTCAAGGCTGAGCTGAGCTGCGTGGTGAGGTGTAAAGGAAAGAGCTGGGTCGTCAGAGCAGAGCTGAGTTTTGAGGTCCAAAAGCAGAGGTCATCCAGGGAAGCGCAAAAGCCTGCGATTCGTCACCTTGCTCGCCAGCAGCAGTGTCTACAGCAGCAGCAGCAACAACGCTCGCCAGCCGCTTAGGGGCCTGGACGGCAGTTTGGAGCAGGGCCGCGAAGGAACGGCAGCTGCAGAACGTGCGGATCATGCTGCCGGACCCAGTGGACTTTCCTCTCCCTCCAGTCAATCCACTCTGCAATTCCCTGCGTGAGTCTGTGTCTTCGTTTGTTCTGTCCTGGGTATTAAGTAAGCCTGTTAGATAAGCTAGTAATTTGCACTGTGTCGCCTGCATCTCATGTCCCCTGTAAATAATCGTGACTGTTCTTCTTGCTTGTGTAAGTGTACATAATAAACCCCGTTACTCTTCTGAACATCTTCTTCTTCCTCTTTGCATTCGGTCACTTTAGAGTTTTCCAGATTGAGTATCTGTGGCGCGATACGGCCAACGTTTGGGTGAATCGGGTGAATCGGGTTGAGTCGGGGAACAACTGTTCGGCCGCGGTTACACCACCGCTCGGTAAAAAATAACATCTAATCCACGGACCGTAACAAATTGGTAGTCAGGAGTTGGGATTCGAACCTGGGCCTAAATTTATTTAGCCCAAATTTTGGAACACCAATTGTACTATTGGCTGTAACAAATTGGTGTCGGGGAGTGAGATACGAGGCCCGAACCAAATTTTTAAAACAGCGAGAAAAAAATTTGGTCAAAATTTGGAACCACCGAAATTTGTGTTGTTTTAAAGCAAAACCCGAATTTTGAAATCGCGCCATGGCTGGTCAAGGCGATCGGATGCAGGTGGGTGAGCTAGAAGAGGGGTTAGGAGTAACCCAGGATCAAATGGAGGGGAGCAATGAGGAGAAAAATGGCAATGTGGTTGCGGAGGTTTCAGACGTGCAAAATGGCGCTCTCGTGCACGAGGTTATGGGCGCACAAAATGGCGCCTTTGCGCACGCGGTTACAGCGGCACCAAATCTGGCGGCGCCCGTGACTGTAGCAGCACCGGTGAATTGGGACCTGTTTATGATACAAATAAAGGCGCTCATGGTCCAGACAAGTGAAGACCTGAGGAATGAATTGGGGAACCGGATGGAGGCTCAGAATGAGCAAATGGGGGCAATGAGGGACGAATTGGGGGGCAAAATGGGCGAAATGGGGGGCGAAATGGGGGGCAAAATGGGAGAAATGGGGGAACGGCTAGAAGCTAAATTTGAGGGGCTATACAATAATTTTAAGGGATTAGACAAGAAATTTGTGAGGTTAGACAATGGGATAGAAGGGGTGAAACATGGGTTAACGGGGGTGGAAAATAGAATGGCTGCCCAGGAGAATCAGATAGAGGGGGTGAAAAATGGGTTAATGGGGTTATAAAATAGGATGGAAGGCAAATTGCGGGAAATAGGGGAGCAATCCGCCCGATAAATTAAACAAATGGGAGAGCAGATAGAGGAGGTGAAAATCGGAGTAGAAACCAAACTGGATGCTCAGAGGGATCAATTGGGACAGATGAGGGTGGCATCTACAAAAGAGATGGAGGAGATGAAAGAGGAGATACGACGAGGTGTAAGTGAGGAGGTCTCGGGGGTACGCGAGGAGGTAAAGCGAGGCGAAAAGCGTATAGAGAAAGAGGTGAGAAATGGGACGGCAAAGTTACAAGGGGGCATAGAGGACCTGACGGAGGGGGTGGAACAGCTGATGGTGGGACAAAAAGAGTTAGTGGAGCAGGTTCAAAGGAACACTGCGGTACTAGGAGGGTTAAAAGCGACACAAAGAGACATCAAGGACGACTTAATAGCGACACAGAGGCAATGTCAGATGGTACGTGAGGGACTGACAACGAGGTTGGAAGAGGTGACAGAAGTAATGGAGACGAAGGACCGAGAGGTGAGGACGCACATAGAAACGGTCAAGGTAGCCTTAGAGGACGAACTTGAGGAGACGCACCGGGAAATAAAAGAGGTGAAGCAAAAATTAGAGGAAGTGGAAGAAGAGTTGAGTGAAATTAAGAAGAGACGGACGGAAACTAAAAGAGAAATACAGGAGGAGGTGATGGAATATGTACAAGGTCGGTGCTCAAATCGTGATGATGTGCTCGCTAACCAAATAAAGAGTTTGCAGGTGGTGAAGGAGGTGTGGAGACGAGGTGCCAAGGTGAGTGGCGATATACGTGGAAATGTAGATGATGTGAGGGGAGCTTCAGTCGGCTTGGGGGTTGCTTTGGACCCGGGCGTTCATGAGAGGCCGTTGGTGAGGTGTGCGACAGGTACGGTGTGCGAAAGAGGAGGTGTGCGAGAATGTCCGACTCTGGGGTGTGTGAGGAAAAAGTGCACGCCGAGGAGTGAGGGTGCTGTCGAGAGTGAGTCGGTCGTAGCGCGTGTGCGAGGGAGCACATGGAAGCGCATAGTGAGGAGTGTTACAGAGGATGTAACGGAAGCATGCATGCCTGTGGGGAGTGTTACAGAGGATGTAACGGGAGAGAGTGCGCAAGAGGATGCGCGAGAAAGGTGTGTAACGGACAGGTGCATGGGGAAAGAGCGCGCTGTCAAGAGTGAGGGAGAATGCACGCCTCTGGTGAGTGTTACGGAGGAAGTAACGAGAGTGTGCGCAAGAGGATGCGCGAGAAAGGTGTGTAACGGACGGGTGCATGGGGAAAGGGTGCACTGTCAAAAGTAAGGAAGAATGCACACCTGTGGTGAGTGTTACAGAGGATGTAACGGGAGAGTGTGCGCAAGAGTGAGCGCGAGAAAGGTGTGTAACGGACAGGTGCATGAGGAAAGAGTGCGCTGTCGAGAGTAAGGGTGAGTGCGCTATCAAGAGTGGTGGTGAAAGTAGTGAGAGTGACATGGAGCGTGAGTTGGTTGTGACAGGTGAGCGAGGATGTACACCTGGAATGGAAGGAAGCACACCTGGAATGGTAGAGCGTGTATGGGAATGCACGCTGGAATTAGTAGTGAGACACGTGGTTGGGTGTGCGGGTGAGAGCACACCTGTGGTTGTCACAGAGGAGGTGACCGAGAAGGGGGTGCGAAGAGGTGTGTTGGTGAGGTGTGTGAACAACGAGTGTGTGCAAAGGTGTGAGGTGGTCAGGTGTGTGACCAAGTCTGTGAGTGGAATGAGTGTACCTGGGTGTGTAAGAGAAGGTGCAATGACCAAGAGCAGGGAGACAGCTGGATGTATGAGCAAGGAATGGGCTGCGGGGTGTACGGGCGGCGTTGGAGCATCGAGCTCAGTGAGGGTGAAAGGGGTAGCGTATGCGTGTAAGCATGCAGGTGAGGCATCGACGGTAACCGGGTTAGTGGTGAGAACGACATTTAGCCGAATCGGGCCCTCGGTGCGCGTCGGGCAGCTTCGCGTGCCGCGAGGACCAGCAGGGATCCAAACCACGGCGGGTTCGAAAGGACCGCCGTACGTGATCCACGCTGGGCCGCGTTTGGAACGGCCGCATCCGTGCTCCGCTAGGCGGAACGGGCAGCCCGATAGAAAGGGTCGTCATGGCGACCCCCTTTTGTTGAGGCGTTCCGGCAGGTCGAGATCGGGCCATGGGATGGCTCCGTGCCGAGGTGGTGCGTGGGATCTCGGCCCGGGTAAACCTCTGTCCCTGCACCGAATGCGGGACGTATCCAGCCGCTGGCACAAAACAACCCGCATTCATTGCTCGGCTTTACGAAGCCGAGCTCTGGAAGTGAATTGGCGCACCGAGAGGCACTAGTAAGTAGACTGTGATGACGAGGATAGTGTTTTGGCCCCGAAATTAGAAAAACAAAATGTAATGATTGGCAAAGGATTGGCAGAGTCATGATTGGTAATGGTACAGTGATTGGCAGATGATTGGCAAATTTTTGATTGGCTGAAATTTGGTGAGCAAAATTGGTAGTGGAACGTCCCCGATGTGGTGGGATGGCAACTCTGTCATCCCTCACAGAGGGGGGCAAAGGAGCACTAGTTATATGGGGTTGATGGCAGTGAAAACTAGCCCGGGAGGGTTAGGATATATCGTGTGTAGGGATCTAGAGAGATGACCTTAGGTAACGTTAAGGTTAGTTAGTGACTGATACCTGTAGTGGGGACGCAGATAGATTAGTGTGGATTATAATGACGTGGGAGCGCAGTAGTTTAAAGGGACGACTGGGAAGCGCAAGTTTCAGAGGGGAGTAGTTAGATGAGATGATGCCGTGTGAGTGTTGGAGGTGTATTCAAGTGTATTGAGCAGGGTATGAGTAAATGAGTGTGAGGAACAGGTGTGAATGCACAGGTGTGCAACTGGACAGGTGGATGGAGCAGTGTATGAGGGAGTGATGGTGATGTGTGTTGTGTTGACCAACTGGTCCAGGAAGAGGAGGAGGGTGCAGGTGGCACCAGGTGTGAGTGCACAGGTGTGCACCAACAGTTGTGTGAAATACATGGAGTGTGGGATATATGGCGTATTGGAATGGATGGTCGTGGAGTGCGTATGGTGGAAACTATGGAGTGGAGTGGATGGTGCGAAGGTGTGAATGGGGGAAGAGTGGACCCCCATCACGAATACCCGGGGCGGGTAGTGTAAGTGTTAGGTAGAGGGTACAGGTAAATTGTGGTTGGATATTGGCATCTGTGGTGCGGGTGAAAGAATGGAATATGGATGGGTGCATTAGTGTTGTGGAAATGGCTGGGTGTGTAGCCTGTTAGTGTGTGTAGTTGGTTTGGGCACTCCACCACTGTGAGGATGTCGGCCAGGTGAGGCCGCAGGTGGGCTCTGGGAGCCGGTAGAGTAGTTGTGGATGGGGCCCGAGGATCCGGAGGACGGACCCGGGTAGCCCAGTGCCAGAGGGCACCAAGGGGTGACAGAGCCAGGAGGGGCCTTCCCCAGTTAGTTAGGTTAGGGTGAGGAGCTAAGTAAGCTCGGGTGGCAACTACAGTGGTGGAGGTGTGCAGGTGGGTAGACCTGCTGGGAGAGCTACATGTCACAGCCCAGAAATTGTGCAAGGGCACCGGGAGTTGAATCGGGGGAGTGAGACCCCAAATTGAGCAGCACCACAGTTTGGGCAATGGGAATTGGTTTTTAGAACCCATAGTGTAAGTTGGCCAATGGATTGGCAGGGAGAGACCCCGGGTAGAGTAAAGTGTGTTAAAGTCAGTTAGAGGATAGTTAGGATTGAAGTCTCCTCGCACCATCTACATCCACTCACCTGAGGTGACAGGTACCTCCACACCATGCCATGTTTGATTCTTTTTTATGTGCAAATATTTTGGATTGTGAGACGCATCATGACGTGGGTGTGACATTGTGCTTTATGTTCCATCTCTCCCTCCTTATGAGGGTTGATGATGAATTGGTGATAGCAAATTTTGGCGAGAGGGATTGTGGTGACGAATTTGGAATAGAAGAAATATGGGGAGACGTGACAGTAGTGATGAATTTGTAAAGGTGTAGATTTTGTAAATATGGGGTAAGGGCAAGGGTTGAGTAGGTGACAGGGGGGTGACGTACGGTAGGGACGAGCTTTCTCATTTCGCTCTCCGTACGCATTTCGCCTTGCATTGCCTTATTGATGTGTACCCTTGTGACCTTACCCCTCGCTCATTTGTCTTCCCCCTTTTGTCTCCCACATGACCTGTGCGCCATTGGGCGCCGAGGGGAGCGTGCGTGAGGCCTCCATTGTGCGCCCGGAACTCCCAGAACCAGCTGTCTGCATCGATGCACCACATTATGGACCACATGCCTGTGGCCGAGAACCACTTATGAACCCCATGGGTTGGGGCAAGGCCCCTCTGCTGGAACCGGCCTTGAGGGCCCGAAATCTTGCTGGCGGACCTTGGCCACAGGGCACCGATGCCCCACAGGTGAACCACACGTAGTCGGCCCTGTGGGCCATAAATAAAGAAAATAAAAACGGACACGTTAGGTGCATTTTATTGCAAATAGGCCGCCAGCAAAAGAAAAAGACAACAACTGGAAGCAATAATAATCACCAGCAGAGGGAGCCGAAGAGCAAGAGACCACCTGCAGGGTTAGGGGTTGTTTGGTTATTTTTATTCACTGAACATTGATGAACTATGGTGACTGCACCGATTGGTGCTTGAGGGTGTGTTGGTGCGTTTTTGGGTGCTTTCATGGTGCGTCGATGCAGAGCAGACTGTCTCCCCCCCCCCCCCCCCCCCCCCAGAAAGAACAATTACAGGTCCTGGGTTACGTTTTGTAAATAGAAGTAGCGTCAATTGTAAATAATGCTCCCCACCGTCAGTGTGTAGTTTGAAGACCATTCCGCAATTCAGTTAACTGTGGGCGTGAGTCTGTTAGGCAGGGTGCAATGGAGCAGCGGGACACATTTATTTATGTTTTAAAACTGTCGCACTCAGGGTCAGGGTAAAAGTAGAGGGAACTACACCTACGTGTCACACTAGATAAAAGTTGTAGGCCCGGGGAGTGCCTAAGAGGAGGAGGGTGCAGTGTTGCGGATATGAGGTCTGTATTTTTTTTTTATTGTGTGCTTTATTATTATTATTGTTTATTCTGCGCCTCCTGCCTCCGGAGTTGTGTAAAGATAAAAAGGGCGTCTCGGTAGTTATTCCATGAAACACCACATTGCAGGACCCGATAAAACCCTTGTTCAACAGTTTATATCCTTATTATGTGTTTTAGGGTAAGGCCTTGTCGTCCATTAACATGACACTCCATTGCACCGAGTAAAAGAGATAGATTCCCTTCAATCCCATTCCCAAAAACCTCCATTTCCCCTTTCGTAATGGCCAAGCCTCAATTTGGCATTTACATCCCCTCCAAAGCCACCATTGACCACGAGGCAGGGTTGGGGAAGAAAGGCGGGTCTCCACCTCGTCATAGAGGGGAGGAGTAAGGCGGCCCCGCTCATCCAACCCAGAACGAGGGGTTTGGCTTGAGAGGGCGGAGAGAGAATGCTTGGGGGAGGTTCGCAAAGGGTGAAGGGCGGGGCCTATATAACCCGCCGTGGAGACAAGAAAGGAGACAAGCAGATGAGTCCAAGAGAGTTGAAAAAAGGTCCAAGGCTGAGCTGAGCTGCGTGGTGAGGTGCAAAGGAAAGAGCTGGGTCGTCAGAGCAGAGCTGAGTTGTGAGGTCCAAAAGCAGAGGTCATCCATAAAATGTACGAGCGCAAAAGCCTGCGATTCGTCACCTTGCTCGCCAGCGGCAGCGTCTACAGCAGCAGCAGCAACAACGCTCGCCAGCCGCTTAGGGGCCTGGACGGCAGTTCGGAGCAGGGCCGCGAAGGAACAGCGGCTGCAGAACGTGCGGATCGTGCTGCCGGACCCAGTGGACTTTCCTCTCCCTCCAGTCAATCCACTCTGCAATTCCCCGCGTGAGTCTGTGTCTTCGTTTGTTCTGTCCTGGGTATTAAGTAAGCCTGTTAGATAAGCTAGTAATTTGCACTGTGTCGCCTGCGTCTCATGTCCCCTGTAAATAATCGTGACTGTTCTTCTTGCTTGTGTAATTGTACATAATAAACCCCGTTACTCTTCTGTACGTCTTCTTCTTCCTCTTTGCATTCGGTCGCCTTAGAGTTTTCCAGATTGAGTATCTGTGGCGCGATACGGCCAACGTTTGGGTGAATCGGGTGAATCGGGTTAGTCGGGGAACAACTGTTCGGCCGCGGTTACACCACCGCTCGGTAAAAAATAACATCTAAGCCGCGGACCGTAACAATATATATATATATAACTATATATATATATATTATATATATATTATATATATATATATATATATATATATATATATATATATATATATACATATAGACGGCATTTAATATGGAATATATATTTTTTCTTGACTTGGGTTTACTTTCTTAACACAGTATATCAATCTGGTGAGTTTCTTTTACACTTTGGTGATTTATTTGTTAAAAGAACCATGTCACTGATTGTCTGTCGCAGCAAGAAGTCAACAACAGGATTATATCACAGGTGGTGTGGCAAAATGTACGGACAGGTGCATTTGATGATTGGCTTCACAGTTGGGTATACAAGGGTTGTTGCGTTCTGTATTAGTGGAAAACAACTGCTGCACGTCTCAAAAGTTATTGCCGCTTCCTCTGGAGATGGTCCATCAACTCGACAATGCTGTTTGTCATGGAGTGGTGGCTTTACGAAATTACGGCATGAAACAGCGTGCTATTGCTCAGCAGTATGGCATCACTCAAGGTCAGGTGTCAAAGATCCTGAAACGAAATGCTCAGAGGGGTGTCCCTACTCCAATACCGAGGCCAGGACGTCCCCGCAGAACCACAAGGAGGGATGATCGCCAGCTGCACCGGTTAGTCCGCAATGGCCGTACCAAGTCAGCTAATCGGCTTAGGGCTTAGTGGCAGCAACTGACAAATGTGCCTGTATCCAGAAGGCTAGTCAACCAACGACTGGTTCAAGCAGGCTATCGTGCCAGGCGTCCCCTGAGAAAGCATGCCTGACCAGACAACACTACCAGTCCACCAGCGCCGATTGCAGTGGGCCAGAGAGCACCGTCAATGGCAGCCAGGTCACTGGAATCACGTGATCTTCAGTGACGAGTCTAGATTTCTGGTCTATCGTCAAGATGGCCACGTACGAGTGCGCAGACAAGTGCATGAAGCCTACAACAAAGATTGTATAGTGCCAAGAGTCCAAGCTGGAGGTGGTGGGGTGACCGTTTGGGCTGCCTTTCATTCAGGGGGAAAAACTGACCTGGTTGTTCTGAATGGAAACCTGAACCAGTTCAAGTACAGGGCCATTCTGGAAGAAACATTACTTCCATTTGTTCGTGCAGCCTTTCGAGGAAACTTTGTCTTCCAAGATGACAATGCACAGCCTCATCCTGCTCACATGATCCAACACTTTCTTGCTGACCGTGGTGTGGAGCATATGGAGTGGCCTGCCATGTCCCCGGATATGAATCCGACAGAGAACTTGTGGGCAGAATTAACGCGTCAAATCGACCACTTGGACCAGCAGCCGACCTCTGTACATGAATTGCAGCAGACTATTGTCACTGCATGGCAAGTGATTCCTGTCCAAACCTTGGCAAATCTCGTGAACAGCATGCCTGAATGTGTACGTGCTCTCCTGAATGCTCATGGGGGTTACACGAAGTACTGAACTGTAATTATTTATTTTTATTTTTTTTTTTTTTTTTGTATACAAGATCGAGGCTCGTGAAAGAGCGAACATTAATCACACAGAAAGACAAACCGACACATAAAACATATAACATCGGGAGCGGTAGACAAGATGGGGAGAGAGGGGGAAGGACACAAACACAACATTTGAGAGCAGGGACCGAGAGACATGACATCGAGAGATCTGAGAGAGGGCGAGGGCTTTGGGGGGGGGGGGCATGGGAAGGGGGCGGTGGGAGAGGTATAAAACATATGGACACTGCCAGGACTTCCAGGAAAGAAGTTGGAATTTCAAACAAGGTGGATCTGGGGTGAATTAGCGGGGGTAGAAAAGATCAAGGTTTTGGATGGGGGAAGATAAGAGATGGTGGTGAACAGCTGTTTTAAAGACCTGGAGGGAGGAGTGGGATTGAAGGGAGTGAGGGAGTTTGTTCCAGAGGCGGGAGAAAAGAGGAATGAAAGAGTGAAGGTGAGCAGAGAGCCGAGATTTCGGCAGTTTAACCATCAGAGGGTTGCTGGCAGATCTTGTGCGACCTGTAGGAATATTTGGGGGACAGAGCACAGAGAGAGCTGGGGGTGCAAGGCCAGAGAGGAGTCGGTAGAAGACAGAAAGACCACCTACCTGCCTGCGGTGAGTGAGTGAAAGGCCCTCAGAGATAGCTTCATCGCGGGAGATTCCAATAATTCTGAAAGCTTTGGTTTCAACAGCGTGAAGCCGAGCTAGGTGTGAGGCAGGAGCACCGGCCCATAGGGGAGAACAGTATTCCATTGAGCTGCGGATGAAAGCCTTGTATGTGGTGAGGAGCTCAGGTGTGCCGAGGAAGGACTTCGCACGACGGAGGATGCCCAGTCGGCGACTGGCTTTGGAGGCCAGCTTGGAAATGTGGTTTTCCCAAGAAAGATCATGGCAGATAGTGAGACCCAAAATCTTGAGCGACAGAACTTCTTGGAGAGGATTGTTGAGAAAGTAGATGGGAGGGTTGTCCAGTCGATCTTTTCGGAGAGACATAGTAAGAGTGTGAGATTTGTCAGGATTGAAAGACATGTTCCACTTGTTTGACCAGTCTGTGATTTTGTCCAGGTCTTCAGAGAGTGAGGAGGCAGCAGACTGCCGATCTGAGGGAAGAGGAATGGAGCGGCAGAGAGTGGAGTCATCAGCAAAGAGATAGAGAGGATTTTCGAGAGAGTCAGAGAGATCATTGATGAAGACCAGAAAAAGCACGGGGCCCAGAACACTGCCTTGGGGAACTCCAGCCTGAACAGGAAGAGGAGATGAGAGAAACCCATTCAGGGCCACACGTTGACGACGACTCGAGAGGAAGTCCGCCAGCCATGCGTGGAGATTTCCATGGATACCAAAGGAGGAGAGTTTGGTGAGCAGAGCGGGGTGCCAGACCGTGTCGAAGGCACGTGATATGTCGAGGGAGACAGCTCTAATTTCCTGTTTGGCATTGAGGACCTCCATCCATTGTTGAGACAGCAGAAGCAGCATGTCCAGAGTAGAGTGACCTGGTCTGAAACCAAATTGATGATCAGATAGTACCAAATTGATGATCAGATAGTAATATAGTAATTTTACTGTCCGTAATCCCAGTCGTAATTTCACTTTTGTTTTTGTTAAAAAAAATTTTGGCTAATGTGCAAAATAAAGAGATACTTCTGGAAAACGTACAGAAGTTTAACACAGTACTGTCCATGAATTGAGTTCGATATCAGTTTACATCACTTTCAGGAATCAATTTATTTGTTTCGAAATATCAAATGTGGTTTTTGTTTCTTTTAAAGGTCACATTAACAAAATCTAGAATAATTTCAACATAATTCCAATGAACTTTTGGTTCTAAGACAATCTTGAAAAGTAAGTTCACCCCACAAAAAAATTTTTCCATATTAAATGCCAAGTCTGTATATATAATATATATATATATATATATATATATATTATATATATAATATTATATATATATATATATTATATTATATATATATATATTTATATATATATATATATATATAATATATATATATATATATGTGTGTGTGTGTGTTTGTGTATGTGTATATATATATATATATATATTGTTACGGAACCCAACGTCGGCCTCGGTTTCCCCTTTGAGGGGGGATTAGTCCCTCGTTTGTTACTGACCGACGTGGTCCCTGAAGCTGCACCCGCGACCTCCGGAAAGGCCGGTGCACAGACCCGTTCGTGACCAGCGGATAAGATGGTAATTTGCCGAGCGGATGGCAGCCGCGGCAACGAACTGTTAACAAAGACTAACCCCGATCCTGAACGTTAGCCCAAATCGTGCACAGGTATTCAATGGGGAAAAGACAAAGACGACGGATGTGAAGAAGAAGAAGACGAAGGCAAAAGGTTGGAAATACGACTATTATTTATTATTACTATTTACACAATGAAAGAAACCCAAGGAAGAAGGACAGGATAATAAAATAATGTCGAAAGGGGGATGGACCAGAAGGACACAGTGCAATTTCTAGCTTATACAGACTTAACTTATACCCCAAGGACAAGACAAAGACAGACTACAAGCACACTTACACGGGGGATGATGACAGGAATGGCAGGAGGTGGATGCTGGAGGGAGAGGAAGGTTCAGCTCGGACTGAAGCACGGTCGGAGCCGGAGGGAGCAGCCGCCGCCCTCTCTTGATCAGTCTCGCACAGGCGCGTTCCTTCGCGGCCACGGTCGATACTAGCCGGTGAAATCCGAAGCTGCTGTGGCTGAAGCTGCTGTGTGCCGCTGCTCTTTCAGGGATTCCTCCGCCTCATCCGCCGCATGCTCTCACACCGGTTCATCTGCCTTCTCTCTCCTATCTCGTGGGGGCGTTGCGTGACGGGTTCTCTCCCTGACGCATCTGCTCGTGGGGATCCCTTACTCATCTGCCGTCTCTCTGATGCAACCACCCCCAAAAGGCTTCCGCGCGTGCTTATATCTCCCTCGGAGCGATCAAGCCGCCGGCCTCTAGGACACGCCCATATCGGTGAGGTCGCCTCGGCCCTGATTGGTCGCGAAGAGGCTCACCGATGCCGACCCCTTAGAGGAGGCATTGGAAAGGCCATGCCTTGTTCCCTGGCGCTGGGCCAACTCCCTCCTCACCTTCGGCTCCGAGATGACCTCGTGGCTAATGGAGTCTTGCCGCGAAAACAACAACCCACAGCTGCAGCAGAATTCAGCAAACCGCTCAATGCAGTTGGCAATTGAGGAAAGGGGAATCCAATGGAGGTTCTGGGGAAATGAAAGGGGATTCTACCTATTTGAATTCGGTGCAATGGAGTATTAGTTAATGGAAGACAAAGCCTTAACCTAATACACAGAATAAGGAAATAACTACCAACAAGCAGGAAATCTATGATTGGCTAACGCGATTGTATATGACCTAACTAAGGGACGCCCTTTGACCTTTATACACAACTGGAGGAAGGAGGGTGATATTTTTTACAACAATAAAAAACATGATTCTCATTTCCACAACAATATATATGTGTGTGTGTGTGTGTGTGTGTGTGTATATATATATATATATATAATTGTTACGGGTCGCGGACAAGATGTTACTTTGGGCCGAGCGGATGGTCAAACCGCGACCGTTACAGGATCCCCGATTATCCCGACTACCCCCAAACGTTGACCAAATCGCGCCACAGGTATTCAATTTGGAAACCTCTAAAGCAGGGGCGGGCAACCTTTTCAGAGTGAGGGCCAGATGAGACTTTTGGAAGGAGATCGCGGGCCGGAGTGAAAACGAAATCTCAGAATTACTATATTTTGTTTACATGAATAGATTGTACAAAAATTGCATTGAACACTCTACAAATCAATGAGACTGCTGGTGCTGTTTGCCATGAAGAAGTATTTCCATGTCTGGCTCGATGGTTGAGGTAGACAACAGAAGAATGTCATTGAGAGGTGGCGGTCCGAGAGTTGGGAGCGAAGGTGAGACTTCGTGTACTTCATTTTCGAGAAGAGCTGTTCACAGCAGTAGGTGCTGCCGAACATGGCCACAATGCGTTGGACATGGGCAATGTATTTTTGAAATTGTTAGAAGGAGAACGGTGTCGCGGAAGAAGGACAATGGAGAAGAGGTGCGGAACTTCGCCTTCATTTCATCGTTGCACTGCAGCTCCACCAACTCCATCTGTAAGGAGGCAGGGGCGTCTTCCACGGGGAAGTCAAAGGGAGCAGTGAAAAGCTTGAAGTCCGCAGCCAGCACCCTGACTCCTGCAAAACGGGAAGCAAATTCCTCACGTAGAGAGTTGACGACACTAACGCAAGTGCCCAGGTCCACATCGTCAGGGGCACATGCAGCAAGGCGAGGAAAATGCACAAACTGACCAGAAGCCAATGAGCCTCCCACAAGCGCAGTTTAACCTCGAAGGCAGTGATGTGCGCGTACATGTCTGTCACGAGAATGTCTTTGCCCTTGCAGCTTTTATGTTGAGGGTGTTCAGGTGCGCCGTGATGTCCGTGAGCAGGGCCAGAGCGAGCTAGCCACCGTGGATCAGAGAATTGATCAGCGTGGGGAAGGTTCTTCTGACGTAGAAAGGTGGCAATCTCCTGCTGTAGGTCGCACACCTGAGACAGCATGGCCCCAACGACTCAGCCAGCATACCTCACAGAAGTAGAGCAGGTCGTTGTAGTGCACGTTCACCTCGTCCATCAGTGCCTGGAACTGACGATGGTTAAGGCTGCGGGAGAGGATGGAGTTGACGACCTTCACCACGACAGACATGACAACCAACGAGGTTGCAGACTTAGCGCACAGGGACTCTTGGTGGATGATGCAGATGCATCTTGTTAATGAGGCTGAGTGTATCCGGCGGACTGCACAGTGACGCACTAGCAGCGAAGTGGCGCCCTTCTTCTCACCAACCATCGCCGGGGCACCGTCGGTCGTCACACACACAAGACGGGAGAGGTCCAGGGAGTGCTGATCAACACACAGAAGCATGGCGTCGCAGATGTCTTTCCCAGTGGTGGTGTCGCGCAGCGGGACAAGCTGGAGGAATTCCTCACACACTTGAAAGTCAGCGGTGACGCCACGGATGAAAACGGACAGCTGGGCCGTGTCCTTTGTGTCGGTGCTCTCATCCAGAGCGAGGGAAAAGGCGACGAAATTTGAGCTGCGTGTTTTGAGTGAGTCGTGCACGTTTTCCGACATATCCTCGATGCGGCGACGAACGGTGCGGGACGAAAGGCTCACGTTCTCAAAGGTGGAACGCTGCTCTGGACAGACGGAGTCCACTACAGCGAGGAGGCATTCCTTGATGAAGTCCCCATCCGCGAATGGCTTCATTCGGCGAGCAAGGATGCGGGAGACTTCATAACTGGCGCGCGGCACCTTTTCGGCCTCAGTATTCTGCTTGCGGAAGAGTGAAGTTTGTTTCTCCAAGTTGCCTGATAGTCTAACCATGGCGTCCTTCCTTTCGGTGGCAGACACCGACGCGAAGTTTGACGAGCGGTGCTCTGTCTCCCAGTGGCGGCGCACGTTGTACTCTTTTAGGACAGCCAAAGTCTTCAAGCATATGAGGCACTGGGCCTGTCCAAAGCGCTCGATGAAGAAGTACTTCTCCCACTCAGGGTTGAAGATCCGACGCTCGAGGTCCACTTTCCTCTTCTTAACACGCTGGGTCGCAGACATGATGAGCTGAAAAGGAAGAAAATTAGGTATATCAGCAATGAATAAATGATGTAACAGCAAGCAATCTGGGGCACAAAAAATCTCGGAAGACGAATTGTACAGATGAATGTATTTATTTTGCGCGCACGTGGCCAACGCTGAATATGACACAGTTTCACCGTAAAACTGAAATACAGGAAATGAATCAGTCTGCATACTTTTTTTTTTAAAGAGTTCGTTTTCCTTTTAAACAAAAGTTCGTCAATTTCGTTTTCCTTTTAAACAAAAGTTCGTCAATTTCTTTTTTCTTTTACAAACAGAAAGTTCGTTATATATATTTTTTCTTTACAAATAGAAAGTTCGTTATATTTTTATTTTTACAAATAAAAAGGGAGAATAAAATTATTTAAACGCAGCAAATGAAAGATAATAACATGTTCTAACAAACAAAACAAAGCAAATTGAAAGAAAGTGAAAATTGAAATAGGTTTAGAGAACTCTGCGTCGCTTACCTCTTTGTTGCAAGTTATTTGTCCCAGACACCAACGTTTGTCGCAAGCTGACTGAATCGGAAGGACGTCCGTATCACATGCCGGCTGATTTGAAAAGACCGCCTATCAGCAAGCAGGCGGTGTCTAGGCAAGACAGTTCCCCGTGCGCATGTCTTCCGGAAGAGGACGGTGCTGAAGACAAAATGTCCCTTTCTTGAATTCAGACCGGCTAAATATAAACTCTTACATTTACAAATGATATGAGTTTTACTGGGAGGTCCGCGGGCCGGATTGCAATAATAAAGCCTAGCAGGGTGGCGGGCCGGACGCTAAGCCTTCGCGGGCCGGATGTGGCCCGCGGGCCGGGGGTTGCCCGCCCCTGCTCTAAAGCGACCGAAAGAGAAGGAAGAGAGGAGGAAGACAGAGTACAGAGGAAGAACAGATTTTTTATACACACACAAGCAAAAAGGAGCAATCAAGTTATTTACAAGCAATGGATGGAAGAAGCAGGTGACACAGGGAAATCATTAGCTTATACTATGCAGTTTACTTATAAACCCCAGGACAACATTCAAGACAGACGACGTTCACACTTACACGGGAGAAATTGCAGGCAGGTATGGCTTGAGGATGGATGGTTGTTTTGGGAGGCAATGGAGGGTCCAGCGTGGATTGCTGCCTGGCGCGCCCTTTTCGTGGCCTGCGTCCCCTTAGCTGCAGCGCAGCTGGTTCGTGGCCTGCGTCCCCTTAGCTGCAGCGCAGCTGGTCGCACGATGGCTCGCAGGCTCGGTCACACCTGCTCGTTCAGGCGTCTTCCTTCTTCCCAGCAACAACGAGCGACAGCAAGCAAGAGGACGGGGTAAGAGCAAGAGGATGGGGTCAGAGCAAGAGGACAGGGTCAGAGCAAGAGGACGGGGTCAGAGCAAGAGGACGGGGTCAGAGCAAGAGGACGGGGTCAGAGCAAGAGGACGGAGTGCGTCCCGCGGCGGTTTATATTGGTTTCTCACCGAACCTTCGCGCACTTTCTCGGGGGTTCCCGCTCCGCCCTCTCTTAGCCAAACCCTTTGTTCTGGGTTGGATGAGCGGGGCCGACTTACTCCTCCCCCCTATGACGAGGGGGGCGACCCGTCTTCTCTAGCCACTCCCCTTGTTCGTAATGGCCGCAAATGTCGAAAACCGGTCAGCAGCTGCAGGTAATGCGCCGTCACGTTGCACAGCAGTTCAGTACTGCAATAAACGGTTGCTGTCAAAGCTCAAGTGGGGGAATCCCTGGCACTTGAGCTGCCATGGATCATCGGAGGGGCCTACGCTTATTTCGTTTGATGCAATGCAGAGTCAATCTAGTGGGAAACACATATTTAGCCTACATAGAATATGGAAATAAGCTATTTAAAAAGATATATCGTGGCCTGTCTGTAGGTTCATGGATTTAACTAGGGGGACGTCTTTCGATCTTATTTACTCTACGAGGGCCAGTTAAAACACAGCAAACCAGTTCTCACATTCTTTACACTTTCCAAATTCGTTACAATATATATATATATATATATATATATATATATATATATATATTGTTGCGGATTTGGGAAATCCTGCACTTTGGTAATTCGTTGTAAATATCACCCTCTGTAAATAATGTAATAATTCTTGGTAAATACCTCCATTTGTGTAAAGGTCAAGGGTCGTCCCCTAGTTAGTCCACCAAACCACGTAGGGCACCAAAGGATCCCTCAATAGTTATTTCATTATTATGTGTTCCAGTATAAGGCCATGTTCCCACTAGTCGATCTTACGTTGCACCAAATCAAATAAGATAGATCCCCTTTTCAATTGCCCTAAAACTTCATTGCCAGCAGCGTTCGCCTACATTGAACACGAGGTCATCTCGGAGAAGAAGCGGGGAGGAGCTACATTACGGGCGTGCCCACACCTCGTCATCAAAGGTGGAATTAGCCAGCCCTTGCCGACCAACCAAGGCTCAGTGGGTGTGGCTTGAGAGGGCGTGGTGAGAAACATCGAGTAGGTTCACGAAAGTTCCAAGGTGTGGTGATATATAACCCGTTGCAAGAAGCCCCCACAGAGAGTTTTGAGGGAGGTGCGCTGGACCAAAGAGAGTTCTGTGGCGGAAGGCGCATGAACAAGTTCTGCGAATGCTGTGAGTGTTGCGCAAGTCACGAGAGCTTCGGAGGACGTACGAGGCCTGAGAGAGGCGTTGCTTCAACCAGCCCCGCTTCACCCAGCTGCGAGAAGCCCTGACACGTTGCTGCGAAAAACCTATGCGTGAACCAGAGTGCGGGGGAGTCGGCGGCTACTCACCTCCAGCCTGCCACCCTGCACGGACCCTTCTTCTCCCTCCAGCCAATCCTACCTTCAATTCCCCATTCGTGTACGTGAGTTTGTCTTGTTTGTCTTGTCCCTGGGGTTTAAGTAAGCTTGTTTTAAGAATTGCACTGTGTCTTCTATCTGCACTGTAAATTACTTTCGTTTTCTTCTTCTTTGATTGGTTTTTGTATAGTAGTTAATAAATATCTATTCTTTCCTACCTTTGGCTTCTTCATTCTCGCCCGATCGTCTTTGTCTTTTACCTGATTGAACACCTGTGGCACGATTTTGGCCAACGCTCATAATCGGGTTGGTAATTGTTAATGGCTCGAACTTCGGGTTGCTAAAACCGCTCGGCAACTAGTCCATCTAAAACCGTGGTTCGAGCAGAAGTTATTTCCTCGTTCCCGGCTGGCGGTAGTAATTAGGTAAGTAGCGAACCCCTAGGCCTAACAAACCCTACCTACCGTCGGTCTGGGAAGGACGTTGTAACTTCGAGGACTCACGTCGGTCAGTGCCAGACAAGGGGATCAACCCCCCCTTGGTAAGGGGAAAAGGCCGACGTTGAGATCCGTAACAATATATATATATATATATATATATATATATATATATATATATATATATATATGTATGTATGTATGTATATATATATGTATATATATATATATATATATATATATATATATATATATATATATATATATATATAGATATAGATATATATATATATATATATATATATATATATATATATATATATATATATATATATATATATATATATATATATAGATATATATATATATATATATATATGTATATGTATATGTATATATATATATATATATATATATATATATATATATATATATATATATATATTGTTGTGGATATGAGAATGTTTTTTTTTTGTTGTTGTTGTAGTGTAAATTGTTGTAAAGATCACCCTTTGTAAATGTCATGATCCTTGTAAATACCTCCGTAGTGTAAAGGTCAAAGGGCGTCTCGGTAGTTATTCCATAAACACCACATTGCAGGACCCGATAAAACCCTTGTTCAGTAGCTTATATCTTATTATGTGTCTTAGGGTAAGGCTGTGTCTCCCATTAATTTAAAAACTCCATTGCACCAAGTGAAATAAGAGTAGATCCCCTTTCATTTCATTTCAATGGCCAACTGCATTTTGGGCGGTTTTCTTCAACCACCATTGGCCACGAGGCAGGGTTGGGGAAGAAAGACGTTTCTCCACCTCGTCATAGAGGGGAGGAGTGAGCCAGCCCCACTCGACCAACCATGAACAAGGGGTTTGGCTTGAGAGGGTGGAGAGAGAACGTTTGGGGGAGGTTCGAAAAGGTTGAGGGGCGGGGCCTATATAACCCGCGGCGGGACGCCCCCACAAGAGACAAGAGATGGGCTGGAGAGAAGTGAGAGAAAGGCTGAGCTGAGCTGCGTGGAGAGGTACACGACAGGGGATGAGTCTGAAAAGAGAGGTCCATGACAAGAGCTGAGTTGGTCGTCAGGGGTTGTCAGTGGTTGCGTTGAGAGGTTGCGTTGGAGAAAGAGTGGTTGGACAAAAGAAAGAGAGAGGAGAGAACCCGTCACGCCAGACCCCCCACCAGCGCGTCGGCTCCGACCGTGATCCAACCCGTGATCCGACCCGTGATCCGACCCGCGATCCCGCGCACACGACAGGATCGGTGGCATCAGCGGCCTTCGAGGTCCAGCCTGACGTCCCGTGCGGGATCAAGCTCCAGCCAGCTCCGTGCCGTCCTCCCCCTCCAGCCACACACACCTCCTTCCAGCCAATCCACTCTGCAATTCCCCGTGTGAGTCGTCTTTGTTTGTTCTGTCCTGGGTCGGTAATTAAGCTTGTATAAGGAATTCACTGTGTCACCTGCGTCTCATGTCCCTGTACATAATCGTGACTGCTCTTTTTGCTTATGTGTGTAAATAGTAATAAATCCCGTTACTCTTCTGTACGTCTTCTTCCTCTTTGCATTCGGTCGCTTTAGAGTTTTCCAGATTGAGTATCTGTGGCGCGATACGGCCAACGTTTGGGTGAATCTGGTTTAGTCGGGGAACAACTGTTCGGCCGCGGTTATACCTCCGCTCGGTAAAATAACATCTAATCCGCAGACCGTAACAAATTGGTAGTCAGGAGTTGGGATTCGAACCTGGGACTAAATTTATTTAGCCCAAATTTTGGACACCAATTGTGTTATTACAGTAATTGGTGTCGGGGAGTGAGATACGAGGCCCGAAGCGCGCTTAACGCGCTCAAAATTACGAGCTGCTGGAAATTTGTGTTGTAAAGCAAAACCCGAATTTTGAAATCGCGCCATCGCTGGTCAAGGCGACGGGATGTCGGTGGGAGAGATAGACGGGGTGGAATCGACCCAGGACCTCGGGGAAATGTATGTGGAGGAAAGGGAGGAGGAGAAAAATGGCAATGTGGTTGCGGAGGTTTCAGACGCGCAAAATGGCGCTCTCGCGCACGAGGTTACGGGCGCACAAAATGGCGCCTTTGCGCACGCGGTTACAGCGGCACCAAATCTGGTGGCGCCCATGACCGTAGCAGCACCGGTGAATTGGGACCTCTTTATGATACAAATAAAGGCGCTCATGGTCCAGACAAGTGAAGACCTGAGGAATGAATTGGGGAACCGGATGGAGGCTCAGAATGAGCAAATGAGGGCTAATAGTGAGCGATTGGAGGGCCAAATGGGGGTAATGGGGGGCGAGGTGGGGGGCAAAATGGGAGAAATGGGGGAGCGACTAGGAAATCAAATCAGGGGGCTAGAAGCTAAATTTGAGGGGTTAGACAATGGGATAGAAGGGGTGAAAAATGGGTTAATGGGGTAAGAAAATAGGATGGAAGACAAACTGCGGGAAATAGGGGAGCAATCCGCCCGGGAAATCGAACAGATGGGGAATCAGATAGAGGAGGTGAAAATCGGGTTAGAAAGTAAATTGGATGCTCAGAGGGAGGAATTGGGACAGATGAGGGTGGCATCTACAAAAGAGAGGGAGGAGATGAAAAAGGAGATACGACGAGGTGTGAGTGAGGAGGTCTCAGGGGTACACGAGGAGGTAAAGCGAGGCGAAAAGCGTATAGAGAAAGAGGTGAGAAATGGAACGGCTAGGTTACAAGGGGGAATAGAAGATCTGACGGAGGAGGTGGAACAGCTGACGGAGGGACAAAAAGAACTAACGGAGCAGGTTCAAAGGAACACTGCGGTACTAGGAGGGTTAAAAGCGACACAAAACGACATTAAAAATGACTTAATAGCGACACAGAGGCAATGTCAGATGGTACATGAGGGAGGGACTGACAACGAGGTTGAAAGAGGTGACAGAAGTAATGGAGACGAAGGACCGAGAGGTGAGGACACACATAGAAACGGTCAAGGTAGCCTTAGAGGACGAACTTGAGGAGACGCACCGGGAAATAAAAGAGGTGAAGCAAAAATTAGAGGAAGTGGAAGAAGAGGTGAGTGAAATTAAGAAGAGACGGACAGAAACTAAGAGAGAAATACAGGAGGAGGTGATGGAATATGTGCAAGGTCGGTGCTCAACTCATAATGGTGTGCTCATGAACCAAATAAAGAGTGTGCAGGTGGCGAAGGAGGTGAGGAGACGAGGTGCCAAGGTGAGTGGCGATATACGTGGAAATGTACATGATGTGAGGAAAGCTTCAGTCGGCTTGGGGGTTGATGTGGACCCGGGTGTTCGTGAGAGGCCGTTGGTGAAGTGTGCGACAGGTACGGTGTGCGAAGGAGGAGGTGTGCGAGAATGTCCGACTCTGGGGTGTGTGAGGAAAAAGTGCGCGCCGAGGAGTGAGTGTGCTGTCGAGAGTGAGTCGGTCGTAGCGCGTGTGTGAGGGAGCACATGGAAGCGCGTAGTGAGGAGTGTTACAGAGGATGTAACAAGAGAATGTACGCCGGTGGTGAGTGTTACGGAGGAAGTAACCGGAGAGTGTGCGCAGGAGAGCGTGCGAGAAAGGTGTGTAACGGACGGGTGCATGGGGAAAGAGTGCGCTGTCAAGAGTGAGGGAGAATGCACGCCTGTGGTGAGTGTTACAGAGGGTGTAATGGGAGAGTGTGCGCAAGAGTGTGCGCGAGAAAGGTGTGTAACGGACGGGTGCATGAGGAAATAGTGCGCTGTCGAGAGTAAGGGTGAGTGCGCTGTCAAGGGTGGTGGTGAAAGTAGTGAGAGTGACCCGGAGCGTGAGTTGGTTGTGACAGGTGAGAGAGGATGTACACCTGGAATGGAAGGATGCACACCTGGAATGGTAGAGCGTGTGTGGGAATGCACACTTGAGTTGGTAGTGAGGCACGTGGTTGGGTGTGCAAGTGAGAGCACACCTGTGATTGTCACAGAGGAGGTGACCGAGGAGGGAGCGCGAAGAGGTGTGTTGGTGAGGTGTGCGAACAACGAGAGTGTGCAAAGGTGTTCGGTGGTCAGGTGTGTGACCAAGTCTGTGAGCGGAATGAGTGTACCTGAGTGTGTTAGAGAAGGTGCAATGACGAGGAGCATGGGAACAGCTGGATGTATGAGCAAGGAACGGGCTGCGGGGTGTAAGCATGCAGGTGAGGCATCGACGGTAACCTGCTTAGCGGTTAGAGCGACTTATAGCCGAATTGGGCCCTCGGTGCACGTCGGGCAGCTTCGCGTGCCGCGAGGACCAGCGGGGATCCGAACCACGGCGGGTTCGAAAGGACCGCCGTACGTGATCCACGCTGGGCCGTGTTTGGAACGGCCGCGTCCGTGCTCCACTGGGCGGAGCGGGCAGCCCGATAGGAAGGGTCATCATGGCGACCCCTTTTTGTTGAGACATTTCGGCAGGTCGAGATCGGGCCATTGGATGGCTCCGTGCCGAGGTGGTGCGTGGGATCTCGGCCCGGGTAAACCTCCTTCCCTTCACCGAGTGTCGGACGCATCCAGCCGCCGGCACTAAACAACCCGCATTCATTGCTCGGCTTTACGAAGCCGGGCTGTGGAAGTGAATTGGCGCACCGAGAGGCATTAGCAAGTAGACTGTAATGATGAGGATAGTGGTCTGGACCCGAAATTAGAAAAACAAAATATAATGATTGGCAAAGGATTGGCAGTAATGATTGGCAGATGATGGGTAGAGTGATTGGCAAATTTTTGATTGGCTGAAATTTGGTGAGCAAAATTTATAGTAAGAGATGCCCCATGTGATGGGATGGCAACCTTGCCATCTCTCACAACGGGGGGGCAAAGGAGCACTAGTTTTATGGGGTTTATGGCAGTGTAAGCTCGCCGAGGGAGGGTTAGGATATATCGTGTGTAGGGCCCTAGAGATTGACATTAGGTAACGTTAAGATTAGGTAGTGACAATGACACCTGTAGTGGGGACGCAGGTAGTTTAGAGTGGATGTAATGACGTGGTATGTGCTTAGTTTAAAGGGAAGACGGGGAGCACTAAGTTAGCAGGGCAACAGGTAGTTGAGATGATGCCGTGTGAGTGTTGGAGGTGTATTCAAGTGTATTGTGAAAAGTGTGTGAGGATTGAACAGGTGTGATTGAACAGGTGTGATTGCACAGGTGTGCAACTGAACAGGTGTATGGAGCAGTGTTTGAGTGATGGTGATGGTGATGGTGATGTGTGTTGTGTTGACCAAATGGTCCAGGAAGAGGAGGAGGGTGCAGGTGGCACCAGGTGTGAGTGCACAGGTGTGCAACAACAGATGTATGGGGAATGGAGTGTGGAATATCTGGAGTATTGGAATGGATGGTCGTGGAGTGAGTATGGTGGAAACTATGGAGTGGAGTGGATGGTGCGAAGGTGTGAATGGGGGAAGAGTGGACCCCCATCACGAATACCCGGGGCGGGTAGTGTAAGTGTTAGGTAGAGGGTATAGGTAAATTGTGGTTGGATATTGGCATCTGTGGTGCGGGTGACAGAATGGTATTTGGATGGGTGCATTAGTGTTGTGGAAATGGCTGGGCGTGTAGCCTGTTAGTGTGTGTAGTTGGTTTGGGCACTCCACCACTGTGAGGATGTCGGCCAGGTGAGGCCGCAGGTGGGCTCTGGGAGCCGGTAGTAGTTGTTGTGGATGGGGCCCGAGGATCTGGAGGACGGACCCGGGTAGCCCAGTGCCAGAGGGCACCGAGTGGGGTGACAGAGCCAGGAGGGGCCTTCCCCAGTTAGTTAGGTTAGGGTGAGGAGCTAGGTAAGCTCGGGTGGCAACTACAGTGGTGGAGGTGTGCAGGTGGGTAGACCTGCTGGGAGAGCTACACGTCACAGCCCAGAAATTGTGCAAGGGCACCGGGAGATGAATCGGGGGAGTGAGACCCCAAATTGAGAAGCACCACAGTTTGGTCAATGGGAATTGGTTTTTAGAACCCATAGTGTAAGTGGCCAATGGATTGGCAGGGAAAGACCCCGGGTAGAGTAAAGTGTGTTAAAGTCATTTAGAGGATAGTTAGGATTGGAGTCTCCTCGCACCATCTGCATCCACTCACCTGAGGTGACAGGTACTCCACACCATGCCATGTTTGATTATTTTTTATGTGCAAATGATTTGGATTGTGAGACGCATCATGACGTGGGTGTGACATTGTGCTTGATGTTCCATCTCTTCCTCCTTATGAGGATTGATGATGAATTGGGTGATGGCAAATTTTGAAGTAGAGGGATTGTGGAGACGAATTTGGTATAGGGGAAATATGTGGAAGACATGACAGTAGTGACGAATTGGTAAATGTGTCGATTTTTGTAAATATGGGGTAAGGGCAAGGGTAGTGTAGGTGACAGGGGGGTGACATACGGTAGGGACGAGCTTTCTCACTTAGCCCTCCGTACGCATTTCGCCTTGCATTGCCTTGTTTGATGTGTACCCTTGTGACCTTACCCCTCGCTCATTTGTCTTCCCCCTTTTGTCTCCCACATGACCTGTGTGCCATTGGGCGCCGAGGGGAGCGTGCGTGAGTCGGCCATTGTGTGCCCGAAATTCCCAGAACCAGCTGTCTGCATCGATGCCCCACATTATGGACCACATGCCTGTGGCCAAGCACCACGTATGGACCCCATGGGTTGGGGCATGGCCTCTCTGCTGGAACCAGCCATGAAGGCCCGAAATCTTGCTGGCGGACCTTGGCCACAGGGCACCGATGCCCCACAGGTGAACCACACTAGTCGGCCCTGTGTGCCATAAATAAAGAAAATAAAAGGGACACGTTGGGTGCATTTTACTTTATTGCAAATAGGCTGCCAGCAAAGGAAAAAGACAACATCTGGAAGAAATAATAATAGCCAGCAGAGGGAGCCGAAGAGCAAGAGACCACCTGCAGGGTTAGGGGTTGTTTGGTTATTTTTATTCATTGAATATTCATGAACAATGGTGACTGCACCGATGGGTGCTTGAGGGTGTTTTGGTGCGTTTTGGGTGCTTTCATGGTGCATTGATGCAGAGCAGACTGTCTCCCCCCCAGAAAGAACGATCACAGGTCCTGGGTTAGTTTTGTAAATAAAAGTAGCGTCAATTGTAAATAATGCTCCCCACCGTCAGTGTATAGTTTGAAGACCATTCCGCAATTCGGTTAACTGTGGGCATAAGTCTGTTAGGCAGGGTGCAATGGAGCAGCGGGACACATTTATTTATGTTTTAAAACTGTCGCACTCAGGGTCAGGTTAAAAGTAGAGGGAACTACACCTACGTGTCACACTAAATTTACGTTGTAGGCCCGGGACGTGCCTAAGAGGAGGAGGGTGCAGTGTTGTGGATATGAGAATGGTTTGTTTTTTTTGTTGTTGTAGTGTAAATTGTTGTAAAGATCACCCTTTGTAAATGTCATGATCCTTGTAAATACCTCCATAGTGTAAAGGTCAAAGGGCGTCTCGGTAGTTATTCCATAAACACCACATTGCAGGACCTGATAAAACCCTTGTTCAGTAGCTTATATCTTATTATGTGTCTTAGAGTAAGGCTGTGTCTCCCATTAATTTAAATACTCCATTGCACCAAGTGAAATAAGAGTAGATCCCCTTTCATTTCATTTCAATGGCCAACTGCATTTTGGGCGGTTTTCTTCAACCACCATTGGCCACGAGGCAGGGTTGGGGAAGAAAGGCGTGTCTCCACCTCGTCATAGAGGGGAGGAGTGAGCCAACCCCACTCGACCAACCATGAACAAGGGGTTTGGCTTGAGAGGGCGGAGAGAGAACGTTTGGGGGAGGTTCGAAAAGGTTGAGGGGCGGGGCCTATATAACCCGCGGCGGGACGCCCCCACAAGAGACAAGAGATGGGCTGGAGAGAAGTGAGAGAAAGGCTGAGCTGAGCTGCGTGGAGAGGTACACGACAGGGGATGAGTCTGAAAAGAGAGGTCCATGACAAGAGCTGAGTTGGTCGTCAGGGGTGGTCAGTGGTTGCGTTGAGTGGTTGCGTTGGAGAAAGAGTGGTTGGACAAAAGAAAGAGAGAGGAGAGAACCCGTCACACCAGACCCCCCACCAGCGCGTCGGCTCCGACCGTGATCCGACCCGTGATCCGACCCGTGATCCCGCGCACACGACAGGATCGGTGGCATCAGCGGCCTTCGAGGTCCAGCCCGACGTCCCGTGCGGGATCAAGCTCCAGCCAGCTCCGTGCCGTCCTCCCCCTCCAGCCACACACACCTCCTTCCAGCCAATCCACTCTGCAATTCCCCGTGTGAGTCGTCTTTGTTTGTTCTGTCCTGGGTAGGTAATTAAGCTTGTATAAGGAATTCACTGTGTCACCTGCGTCTCATGTCCCTGTACATAATCGTGACTGCTCTTTTTGCTTATGTGTGTAAATAGTAATAAATCCCGTTACTCTTCTGTACGTCTTCTTCCTCTTTGCATTCGGTCGCTTTAGAGTTTTCCAGATTGAGTATCTGTGGCGCGATACGGCCAACGTTTGGGTGAATCGGGTTTAGTCGGGGAACAACTGTTCGGCCGCGGTTATACCTCCGCTCGGTAAAATAACATCTAATCCGCGGACCGTAACAATATGTGTGTGTGTGTGTGTGTGTGTGTGTGTGTGTGTGTGTGTGTGTGTGTGTGTGTGTGTGTGTGTGTGTGTGTGTGTATATGTGTGTGTGTGTGTATGTGTGTATATATGTTTGTGCATATGTGTGTGTGTGTGTGTGTGTGTGTGTATATATATGTGTGTGTGTGTATGTGTGTATATATGTTTGTGCATATGTGTGTGTGACGGGTTGGCCCCCCCTTTGGAACTCAAGAAGAGGCACCTTGAAGCAGCAAATGAGGTTTAATGAAAAATCGAGCAAACACAATATTGTGGAGCAAGCCTTGAAATCGCATGGCCTTGTCACACAAGACCTGCAAGTCCAAGCCACACTAAAAACTCAGCAAAATACAATTTGTTATATACATGAAATAACAGAAAAAACGCTGCGCTAATTATGACCTCAGACAAGAGAGGGCCTTTGAAGACACAAAGAGGAAGATATTTCTCAGGCTCTAATTCCAAACGAGTTGGGCTTTCCAAGGCCCAAGGATGCGTTCCCATAATAAAGTTCAATGGGGTTTACATTTGGCAGTAAAACACATACAAATCAAAGGAACAAATCAAAGGATACATCTTACATCATCCCCTGTTCGAGGTTAACTTACAACTATTCCCATAACTTTCTTCCTTAGAAGATGGTGAAAAAACGTCTGCAAGGTTGGATTTGACCGAGCCGTGAACCAACATGTTTTGCAGTGAATCTAGTTTTTTTGAAGCAAGCAAAAGAAAGACACAATTAAATATATATTTCTCAGGTGCCCTGTGTCACGTGGTGTGCCCCCCATGGCCCCCCATGGCCCCCGACATATTTCTCCCTTTTGTCTTTACGACAACTCTTCGGAAAGACAACGTATTACCCCAGGGGGTCAGCATCTCCCCCCAGTCACATGCCAGGCGCGCCAAAGCGTCACACATGCTCAGGAAGGGACACCGGCCCCTAATTGTGGCCGTCCGACATTAACACATAAATTGCCAGCCATAATTCGCGACGAGGACGCCTGGTTCGGAGATAGCTGCCGCCCGGCCGGGTTCCGAGCCCCCCTTCCTCCAGCGTGGGTGCGACCCAGTCGCCGGCCTGGTGAGGGGCCCCCCTTATGCAGGTGCGGTCCTCGCGAATCAGGGCAAACAATCCACGTCCAATGCCATCAAGCCTGGCACATGTGATTGTTCTGTGGGAGAGAGGGTGGCACATCCATCATCACAAATCTCCATCTCCTCATAGTCACAAATCTCCATCTCCTCATAGTCTGCATCAACGTCAGTATCCGTGGTGTTGGGTGCCTTAAGCTGAAACGACCCCAAATTGCTTACTACAGGTGGTGTAGGTGGTGGTGTAAGTGGTGGTGAAGGTGGTTCTCCCGGATATCCCAGATATTTGTTTGCCATCCGCTCCTCACTACTTGCATAATAGCAATAGCTCTTAAAGGAACCTACACTACTTAAATCACGGGTAAAAGAATCCCAATCCCAATGAAGTGAACTAAAATCATAATCGTCATCAGAATCCCACGCATCAGCGCCATGAGACGATAGAGTTGGCCGGTTCGCCGATGGCCTTTGGATCCTTCCCATGTAGCGAAAGAAACATCTCGGTGGTAGCGGCGGATGGGGTCCATCCTGTGAAACATTTTCTCACACACACCATGATCAAATTCCTAGCCCCCCCAATTATGATCAGTCAATGGAGAAACTCACTACATTTTCTCCATCCTGCTCTGTTGTCTTCCTATGTGCAACCATCATTTTGTAAACACATATTTGTAAACATCATCTCGTATTGCTTCCATCCCATCAGTGTCTCAAAATCTGAAGCACAATTTTCCTATATTTTTGCCTGCATCTAATATTATTCACTCATCTCACTAATCATCCTGTGTAAACAAATTATCCACTGACTCATACCATAATTCACGTTATTAGCAGCTGGTAGTTAAACATCAAAATACATCAACTGGTATTCTTCCTTTGATAACCCCTCCCTTAACATATTCAAGCGAATTTCGCACCAGTATAATCCACTGGAAAAATATTTCCTTTCCCTGCGCTTTGTCCTCGGTTCTAGAACCTAGAGTCAACCATGTAGAGTAAACATTTATTTACACATCTTCCTCAGGGAAATTGCCCTATCACCTCCCCTTACGAGTAATAATTCAATTGCCCAACATACCAACATACCGACACTTCCGCTTCCGGTCCGGTCTGGAGAGGACGCTGGCGTTACTTGTTCGCCGCTTCTCCGACTGGGCCATTGTACATAGTTTGCTTTTCTGGTGGTCGTGGCGGATTTTTGACCGTTGGGTCTGCCCTCTGCTCGGTCCCGGCTCTGCCTCTGGCTTCGCCTGCCTGGCTCCTCCACTGTTTCCTCAGGCCCGCTCCCGTTGTTTGCGGCGGTGGCTGTTTGCCGCTGTGGTCTTGATTAGCGGCTGCAGTCGTTTGCCGCTGCGTTTGCCGCTTTGCCTCCTCGACCTTGGCCTCGTACTCGTCCCTTCGCTCCTGCCTGGCATGGCTCTGAGGTACTCCGCCGCAGGGCTTCTTCTGCTCGGTACCCGCTCCACCCCATCATGCATCTCTGCCATTAAATCAAATGGACTCCTCCGACGACCCAGGTACATTCACCGTGGCTCCGGTCGTAAGTTTGTTTATTTGCAATCAGGTCACTCCATCCCCGTCCTCTGGTCGGCTCAGCGCACTCTCACTCTTCGTCCCAGCGCACCTGGTCACAGCAACGCACACGATCGCACCTCCTGCCTACGAACCCTGGCTAAATCACCTGAATTCATCCCTGCTGTTCAAAACAACATCAAGCTCACCCTGTTCAACACCCGGTCCCTCAACAACAAATGCCTCATCCTGAACGAATACATCCTGGATAACAAACTGGACTTTCTCTGTCTCACCGAAACCTGGCAACAACCTCTGGACTACTACACACTTAACCTCACCACACCCAATGGATATTCCTACGTCAATAAACCACGCTCGGAGGGCCGAGCTGGTGGAATTGCCGTTATCCACCGTCAAGACATCAAGACCAACCTCATCTCCATCTCATCTGCTCCATCATTTGAACACCTGGCTTTAAAACTCTCTGGTCGCACGCAGTCAGTCATGGCTGTCGTCTACCGCCCTCCCAAACCACACCCATCATTCCTGTCTGACTTCTCCTACTTTCTGACCCAGCTATGTTCCCTCTCCCCCTCAATCCTCCTCCTTGGTGATTTCAATATCCACATGGACTCCACTGACTCCACAATAACCACTGACTTCACTGATTTACTCACCTGCTTTAACCTCACTCAACATGTCGACTTTCCTACCCATATCCGTGGTCACATTTTGGACCTTGTCTGCTCCACTGGATTAAATTTGCACCATCTCTATGGCTCCGACCTCACCCTCTCTGACCACTTAGCCATCACTCTGACCATCAACATCCCCGCCCCAACACCAAGGCATTATCGCACAATCAACTTCCGTAAGCTAAACGCTCTTTCACCTACCTCATTCTCATCCACCCTCTCTGAAAAAATGTCCACTTCTCCCTTCATTGACCTCCACACCCCTTCCGACCTCACTGACTACTACAACCACACTCTCTCCTCCTGCCTTGACCAGCTTGCGCCTGTAAAAACCAAAACAGTTTCTTTCACCCATTCTGCTCCCTGGTTTACCCCTGAACTCCACCTGATGAAAACTCGTGCTCGCCAACTTGAAAGACTCCGCAATAAAACGGGTCTCACAGTTCACTCCCAAGCCTACAAGGACCACCTACAACACTACAAAGATGCCCTCTCCCACGCCCGCTCTGCCTACTACTCTCAAATTATCCACTCTGGCTCCGGAAACCCAAAAGCACTCTTCTCGACAATAAACAAACTCCTCCTCCCCCTGAACACCACCACCCAGTCATTCACAGTAGACAACTGCATCTCCTTCCTCTCTTTCTTCCAACGCAAAATTGACAACATCTACAACAGCTTGACCACCGCCGCACCCGCTCCCCCTCCAACCACCTGCCCCCCCCTTGTCCTGCCATCCCCTGTCTCGGTTCTCCCCAATCTCCCCTACTGACTTCTCTGAACTCCTCATAGGAATGAAAACTGCCACCTGCACTCTTGACCCCATCCCCTCCAGCTTTGTCAAAGCCTCCCTCCCTGCTCTCTCTCCACTTATCATTGCAACAATAAACTCCTCCCTGTCTACAGGCATCGTCCCACCTTCCCTCAAAATTGCTGCTGTTACCCCCATTCTAAAAAAACCTGGTCTAAACCCTGACACCCTAAACAACTTCAGACCCATCTCCAACCTACCCTTTCTGTCAAAAGTTTTGGAACGCGCTGTAGCCACTCAACTCAAACATCATCTCTCTGCCAATAACCTGTATGAAACATTCCAATCCGGATTCCGGTCCAACCACAGTACTGAAACTGCTCTCCTCAAAATCACCAATGACCTTCTCCTCTCCTCTGACGCTGGCAACCTCAACATTCTCGTCCTCCTCGACCTCAGCGCCGCCTTTGACACCATCGATCACACTATCCTCCTCACCCGACTTGAATCCACCTTTAACGTCACCGGCACTGCCCTCTCTTGGATTAAATCATACCTCTCTGACAGATGCCAGTTCATCTCCATCAATAACTGCAAATCCCCCACTGCTCCCCTCCCCCAAGGTGTCCCCCAAGGTTCAGTTCTTGGCCCCCTCCTCTTCATCCTTTACCTGTCCCCGCTCGGTCACTTAATCCGCCGTCATGGTCTCCAATTCCACTGCTTCGCCGATGACATCCAGCTTTTCATCTCCACCAAGTCCGTCTCCACCGACACCCACTCTATCCTGACAAACTGCATCACTGAAATAAAATCCTGGCTTCAAATCAACTTCCTCAAGCTTAACTGTGATAAATCTGAAATAATCATCATTGGCCCAAAAACGCTCACAAAATCCACCCATAACTTTGCCCTCAACATCGACGGTATCCCAGTATCCACCTCCCCTCACATCCGGAATCTT
Source organism: Myxine glutinosa (assembly GCF_964187855.1). Classification (NCBI taxonomy): domain Eukaryota; kingdom Metazoa; phylum Chordata; class Myxini; order Myxiniformes; family Myxinidae; genus Myxine; species Myxine glutinosa. The sequence goes on from NC_136264.1 coordinate 603,166, forward strand.
GGCATCATCTTTGACCAAACCCTTTCCTTCGACAAATACACTAAACAGATCACAAAGTCAGCCTTCTTTCACCTGAAAAACATTGCCCGTCTCCGCTCATCCCTCTCCTCCACGGCTGCAGAAACCCTCATCCACGCCTTCATCACCTCCCGTCTGGACTACTGCAATAGCCTCCTCTATGGTTCACCCTCAAAAATCACCAATAAACTCCAATACATTCAGAACTCCGCTGCCCGTCTACTCACCCATTCCCGGACCCGTGACCACATCACCCCCGTCCTTTACAAGCTTCACTGGCTCCCCATCCCCCAGAGAATCCAGTACAAAATCCTCCGCTTGACATACAAAGCCCTCCATAACCTGGCCCCATCCTACCTGACTGACCTCCTCTCCAGACACACTCCCACCCGCAACCTCCGCTCTGCTGGTACCAACCTCCTGACCCCCTCCATCCGGACCAAATTCAGATCCTGGGGGGACAGGGCCTTCTCCATCGCTGCTCCCACCCTCTGGAACTCACTACCTCACACCATCAGAGACTCCTCCTTACTCACCACATTCAAAACATCACTAAAGACCCACCTGTTCAACACTGCATTCAACATTCAACCCACAGCATTTAACCCCTGACTATCTCTTCTCCTTCTCCCTCCTTTTGCTTTAAATATTTCCCTATTGATTCTTGTCTTTTTGCAATTGTTGTTTTCATGTATTGTTATGCATTATGTTTGCCACTCTGTCAAAGCGCCTTTGGGCTTCTGGAAAAGCGCTATACAAAATAAATGAATTATTATTATTATTATTATACCTGATGGAGTTCTGTTCACCTGGTCTGCAGAGCCGTGATCCAATCTGCGCCAGCACCCAATCACCTCTTCGATTGGGGTAAACCTGCCTGTAGCAACCTAACGCAATGTTATTAAACGAAATTCACAACTTTACATTCATTGGTCCCCCCAGGGCAAGCCAACCCTTGTATCACCTTCTTATCACAAAAACAACAGTCCATAACCAACCACTTTCTTTTATTTCCTGAATTTACCATTCACTTTTTCCAACCTTCTCCCTTTTCTCAGCAAATCCTGCAGATTCACTTGTCATTGACAAATAATTCATCTGATCCGACTTTCCTATAACTGGCAGACAGACAATGGCGAGCCACAAGCCCCAACCCTACAAGGCTCCAGCTCCCATCCAAAGGACACAAACTCCCTCAGACTGGCATAATCTCTTTGCCAGCTTACGTACGAACCAAGACTGCAAACAAATAGTTTTCCAATAAAAATCAATTGTCACCCTATTGCACCATATTGGCAGAATTCACTTCAGCTCTCTACCACTCTTGGGTCGAGTGGTGCCCCAAAATGACATTGCACGAACCCTTTCAATACCTGTCTAAACCTACTGCCATTTAACTACTTCCTTCCCAAATGACAGTTCCCCATACACTATTCTGGCACAAAATTGTTGCATCCCACAGATGCCATGATTATTTTAACAAACCCATTTTCCTAATCCACCTGTTCAATTCTCATTTCAATATAAAGTCAATCCAATGTCCTCTAATACCTCTCTTAGCATCCCATGCACCTGTTGCAGACACCTGTTTTAGCCTCTGGCCCAATAGCTGCCCAATAAACAAATAATAAAAAGAAAATAACCTGATCTATTTATTGAAATAAATGTCATTCTCATGTTGGTCAATTTTCTCACCCACTATGACTCTCTCGTCAATCCTGCCATCCCATTCCCAACCACATTTCCAGTGAGGATGACGTCACTATTTCACACCTTTCCTCCCTTGAACAGCTGGTGGTCCTCCATGAGATGCATTCCGATGTAAATCACTTCAAAGCTCTCAATTAGCCCTCCTTGGAATCGCACTTTTAACATTACCGGCACTGCTCTTTCTTGGTTCAAATCTTACCTCTGACAGACACCAAGTCATCCCCATCAACAACTGCAAATCCTCCACTGCTCCCCTCTATCCTGACCAATCTGCATCACTGAAATAAATCCTGGCTTCAAATCAACTTTCTCAAACTTAACTATGATAAATCTGAAATAATCGCATCATCTTCCTTCGAACTCAGAGCACACCGACACAGTATACATCAAACATTGGATTCATATTTCCACAGAACTCCACCACTCTGTTAAATTCTAAACATGCCCAATGGGCAATCCACGAAAAAAATCAAAGCATTTTCAGTCCCCCTTTTTCCCATACACTAGCCAGTGTAAGCCAGCCAAACATAAACAAAGAGGTTCCAGCGAGCTGTGACCTCCATAACTCTAAACAAATCCACTGGCACTTTTAAAACAAACCTTTCCCAGTCACTTACTAAAATAAAGTGCAGCTCGTCCGTAGATATACGTTAACCAGAATTACATGAGACTTGACAACAATAGTACTGCCCCGTAGAGCAAGGCATCAGAGACAACTCCCCTCTCCACCTGGACTTACCCCAGGTAGAATTTGGCTACCTAGAGAGAAAGTACCTGCACAACACATTTACAAACCAATTCGTCCCCTCGTATTAGGGGACATCACAAATGTTCCACCACAATTCACAGCAGGTGACCACCCACCTGCCTTTGAAGTCCTTCTCAATCATCTTTCCCACGAAAATTTCATCGATTTGTCTGACGCACCACGTCTGTCCAGCAAATTTTTTGAGACACCCAAGCATGTCATAACAAATGGCTGTCCAATTCTGAAATCTCACAAAACCTTTTCTGAGGGTCAAATGTAACAGACAGCCAAGACAGACCGGCAAATAGGCAGGGGCAAATCCCGAGGCCCCAGACACCATCACCACACCCATACCCCGCATCACATAGGAGTATCAATGAGCCGGACAGCAAATGCCATTTGTCTTCGTCCCAAATCGAGGGCAAATTTTCACAATGGCAAACAATTAATATATTGTCCACATTCATCTTGGTCACCCCAACCCATCCTGGCTCTCCCCAAGAGCTCCGTGTCCGGACAGACAGACAGATAAACAGACCGGGTGAAACAATAACCATCCATCCTTCCGATTGGACTCACGCCAGCATCACATGTCATTCTTGCCTTCATTCAACGCATTCTGCAATCCCAAGTCGGCCGAGTACAAGCCCCGGCCATGCCGTTGAATAAACACCCAGTCGGTTGACTCAGCCTATCATCTTTGACTTTTACTCCCATGCAAAATCTGGAGAGCTGTTAATATGTATAATTACTCTTTAAAAAAAATCCAAACTGACATCTTTTATTTCTTGGCCCCAAATTTACTCAGAATTAATTTTCACCTTACAACATATAAATAATATCATTCCAAAGTACTCATCCGGATTGCCCAACGCCTGCAGGCAATGTAGGGAACCCCTTGACAACTGTCAATCACACGTCAATGACACACATCAATGACACACACACAATAAACACAAATACACGCTGTAATGACAGATCATTCATTCCCTTATACACACATACCATGTGACTGACACTTCATTCTCCATACAATACAGTATAAATTCATGCACACTCCATATACTTCCTACCTGTGAACTTACCTGGCCCCTTGCTGTGAGCCTATCCATCCCTTGGTTTCTACCTGGATTTCTTTCTTCCTGTGCTTTATCTGCTTTGTCCTCTGCCCTTGAAGGCTCAGCACTTCTCCTGCCTTCCTCCTACCTGGTACCTGCGCTCTCCTCCCAGTTTAATTTATCCTTCTCCAAAAATCACATAAACATTTCCTATTTCCACATATAAGAAATCACCGATATCTCCCTTGAGATACAAAACAAAAACGCTTCCAACTCTAGCATCCCAAAGTCTTCCTTGGAAGCATGCTCGACAATGCAGCACCGCTTCCACTCAGCACACAACATACATGTGCTCACTCCAACACATCACTTCAAGCCACCTCATCACTCGCATTGTTCACGCACTCGAATGCGTCCCCTGCTGTGCACCGCACGGGATATCCGCATTCCCATCTCGATTCCGTCCCACCTCGCGGTTCCCCGCGAGGCAGCTACCCCGTTGCCCCGGCAACCTGCCTGCACGTCTCGGCTCACGTGTTCACAGCTGGATTCCACACACTTCGTACATTATAATCTTCTCTGTTACTTCTTGCAGATCTAAACTCATCTCTTGTCCGGAAAGAGCTAATACTTGACCTGCCTTTAGCATATTGTCAGAACTCCCTACCTTTAGGTAAAAACATACTGGATGTGCATGCCTTAGATCCTGGAACAGGACAAAGAAGGCCTTAGGGGTGGGGATTTATCAGATACACACATCCAGTGCGTAGCTTAACTTACTTCTCCAAGCCCTCGCCGGGGGTCTAGTCTTTATACATATGACCTATTCTTTTTTTTCTTTTTCTTTTTTTGTATACAAGATCGAGGCTCGTGAAAGAGCGAACATTAATCACACAGAAAGACAAACAGACACAAAACAAATAACATCGGGAGCGGTAGACAAGATGGGGAGAGAGGGGGAAGGACACAAACACAACATTTGAGAGCAGGGACCGAGAGACATGGAGACATCGAGAGAACTGTGGGAGGGAGAGGGCTTTGGGGGGGGGGAGGGGAGGGGGGGGTGGGAGAGGTATAAAACATATGGACACTGCCAAGACTTCCAGGAAAGAAGTTGGAATTTCAAACAAGGTGGATCTGGGGTGAATTAGTGGGGGTAGAAAAGATCAAGGTTTTGGATGGGGGAAGATAAGAGATGGTGGTGAACAGCTGTTTTGAAGACCTGGAGGGAGGAGTGTGATTGAAGTGAGTGTGGGAGTTTGTTCCAGAGGCGGGAGAAAAGAGGAATGAAAGAGTGAAGGTGAGCAGAGAGCCGAGATTTCGGCAGTTTAACCATCAGAGGGTGGCTGGCAGATCTTGTGCGACCTGTAGGAATATTTGGGGGACAGAGCACAGAGAGAGCTGGGGGAGCAAGGCCGGAGAGGAGTCGGTAGAAGACAGAAAGACCACCTACCTGCCTGCGGTGAGTGAGTGAAAGGCCCTCAGAGATAGCTTCATCGCGGGAGATTCCAATGATTCTGAAAGCTTTGGATTCAACAGCGTGAAGCCGAGCCAGGTGTGAGGCAGGAGCACCAGCCCATAGGGGAGAACAGTATTCCATTGAGCTGTGGATGAAAGCCTTGTATGTGGTGAGGAGCTCAGGTGTGCCTAGGAAGGACTTCGCACGACGGAGGATGCCCAGTCGGCGACTGGCTTTGGAGGCCAGCTTGGAAATGTGGTTTTCCCAAGAAAGATCATGGCAGATGGTGAGACCCAAAAGCTTGAGCGACAGAACTTCTTGGAGAGGATTGTTGAGAAAGTAGATGGGAGGGTTGTCCAGTCGATCTTTTCGGAGAGACATAGTAAGAGTGTGAGATTTGTCAGGATTGAAAGACATGTTCCACATGTTTGACCAGTCTGTGATTTTGTCCAGGTCTTCAGAGAGTGAGGAGGCTGCAGACTGCCGATCTGAGGGAAGAGGAATGGAGCGGCAGAGAGTGGAGTCATCAGCAAAGAGATACAGAGGATTTTCCAGAAAGTCGGAGAGATCATTGATAAAGACCAGAAAAAGCCCAGGGCCCAGCACACTGCCTTGGGGAACTCCAGCCTGAACGGGAAGGGGAGATGAGAGAAATCCATTCAGGGCCACACGTTGACTACGACCAGAGAGGAAGTCCGCAAGCCATGCATGGAGATTTCCATGGATACCATAGGAGGAGAGTTTGGTGAGCAGAGCTGGGTGCCAGACCGTATCGAAGGCACGTGATATGTCAAGGGAGACAGCTCTGATTTCCTGTTTGGCATTGAGGACCTCCATCCATTGTTGAGACAGCAGAAGCAGCATGTCCAGAGTAGAGTGACCTGGTCTGAAACCAAATTGATGATCAGAGATCAAGCCATTGGAGAAGAGAAAAGATTTCATATCCGAAGCAATGATGGATTCCATGACTTTGCTGATAATTGGGAGCAGGCTGATTGGTCTGTAGTTGCAAGGATCTGTTTTTGCACCTTTTTTGTGTAAAGCGGTAATGTTTGCTGATTTCCAGGATGCTGGCAGATGACCTTGAGCAAAGGATAGGGTGAAAAGAACAGAGAGAGCGTGAGATAGAGCGGCAGAGCAGGATTTTAGGACCCGTGGGCTGATGCCATCTGGTCCAGTTGCAGAATCAGAGTCGAGGTTTGACAAAAACTCCTCCACCTTGTCAGGAGAGAAGGTCACAGAGTCCAGGAGCAGTTTGGTTCGACTGGGAAAGGTGGGAACAGAGAGAGATGGGTTTGGGACTAAGGATTTTGAGGCAAACACAGAGTTGAGGCATTCGGCTTTGTCACGTGCGATGTCAACTGTGTGGCCATTTGAGGTAAGGGAGGGGATGGAGGGGGAACAAACACCAGAAACGGATTTGACCAGACGCCACCAGGATTTGGAGGAAGGAGACAGGCTTGAGAGTTCATTCTTGAGTGAGGAGAGATAGTGCTTCCTGGCACTCCTGAGGGTAGACACACACTTGTTCCGAGCTTGGTGGAAGGAACTGAGATTTCCTTCAGTTGGATTTGCCTTCCAAGAGGCAAAGGCAAGTTGTTTCAGGGCAACTGCCTCACCACAAGATTCAGTGTACCATGGACGGGAGGAAGGGTAAGACAACTGAAGGCGAGATGGGATAAATCTGTGCATGAGAGAGATCAGTTTACTTTGGAAGAATTCCCAGGAATAATTGATGTCAGAGGCAGTGGAGATGGGAGACCAATCCAGACGATTGATGGCTGCTTGAAGACCGTCCCAGTCGGCCTGAGTGAAATGCCAGACTCGTCGACGCTGAGGAGGCTCTCTGAGAATGGCCCGAGAGATGTCCACTTTGACAAGCACATGATCAGAAGAACCGATTGGAGCAGAAGAAGAGCAGCAGACATTAGCAGGGAAGTTAGTCATAACCAAGTCTAGAAGAGAAGATACTCCATTGGCTGAGATCCGGGTCGGGAAATTGACAGATTGTGTCAATCCCAGTGAGTCACAGAAGTCCTTTGCTGAGGTGCCATGACTGGTGAGAGAGGAACCCACACCCAACCAGGTGGCATGATGACAATTGAAGTCACCACATATGAGAAAGAGAGAGTTGGGATGAGTGGATAGAAGTTGGTCCATGTTGTCAGACAGTGAAATGTAGATGGAGTCATCACTGTTTGGGGGACGGTACAGAACACATATGAACAAAAGGTGGGAGCGGAGAGGAAGACGTAGCCAGAGGTACTCCTGGGGGTGAGGAGGAGAGAGGGCAGTGCAAGGAGAGTGAGGAAGAGAGTTTTTGATAAAGATAGCCACCCCACCACCAGGCCGAGGCTCAGGTCTATCATACCGGAGGAGGGAGTAACCAGGAAGAGATATTAAGGAATCAGAGACATCTTGAAGGAGGAAAGTCTCTGTTAAGCAGATCAAGTCTGGATTGTCAGAAGCAACCTGTATGGAGAGATCAGTCAGGTTTGAGCGAAGGCCCCGGATGTTTGAGGTCCATACCGTTAATGAAGAGAGAGGGGGAGCATCGGGTACAGGACAGGGGAGGGGAGGAGTAGGGTAAGATGAAGGATGAGAGGGGGAGGTAGGGAGAGCAGTTGTTAGTGTGTCAGCGATTGCAGAAGAGTTCCAAGAAAGGGAAGGATGAGGAGGATGAAAGGTTTGAAGGTGAAGGGATGAGGCACAGAGAGGGGTTGTTTGAGGGGGGGCAGAGGAAGGAAGAAGGTTGGGGGGGGTGGAGGTATGAGATAGAAGGGAGACGAAGTGGGGAGGAGGCAGCTTTGAGGAGGAGGGGGGAGGAGGGAGAATTGGAGAGGAATGGTATGGGGGGAGTTTTGAAGGGGAGGAGTGAGGGGGGAGTTTAGGAGGGGAAGGGCAAGGGGGGAGTTCAGGAGTGGAAGGGCAAGAGGGGAGTTCAGGAGTGGAGGGGTAGGGGGGAGTTTAAGAGTGGCGGGGCAAGGGCGGAGTTTAGGAGTGTAGGTACAAGGGGAGGGATTTGGATGGGAGGGGCAAGAGGGGAGTTTAGAAAGTGGATGATTAATGAAAGACGAACATTGAAAACAAATTGGGTTTGTTGTGATTTTCAAGTTAGCAATCCGGTTCAGAATGATGGAGGAGGGATGGAATGAATGTGAATTTAGACCATGTAGTGAGGGAGACGTATAAGATATTGAATTTCTTTTTTTTGAGGTGGAATGAGTTGGAGAGGAAATTGAGAAAAGCCTTTTAAATAGGAAGAAAAACAGCGTGTTGTAAAATACCACTGAGTAAAACACTGAAGGGGATAGGTTATACATATTTAAATAATATTTAAACAGAACCGTGAACAATCTTATGTGCACAAAAATACCAACGGGGGGAGAGCCGAGAGGGACCACCACGAGTCACGTGAAGGGCAAACGGTGGATGGCAAGGAGTTAATGGGGGCGGGGCGAACAGCACACCTGGACAGAAAATACAGGATGAGTCAACAGTACACGTGGAGAAAGGAAAATAAATGTTTTTGGTTTTTTTTTGTTTGTTTGGTTTTTGGGGGGGGGGGGGGGAGGTGGGGATTTAGAACGTTAGACAAAGTATTATGTTCGGGGTAGATGGGAAAAAAACTAAGAGCCAAGCAAAACACGATTAAGATAACAAACACCGACGGGGGTACAACTACAAGGCCGCACACGAGGAGCAGAACACGATTAAATAATTACAAGTTACAGGAAATTCAAACCAAAAGTAACTATAATCAAAACAATAACGCATGGACGATAAAATAACGAGTTGAAATTTGACAATCTATCTGGGGAAATGGGGGAGAAACACGTGGTCGAAGAACGAACGAACGAACGAATAAGAATGAATAAACGAATGAGAACAGAGAAGGAAATGTTTTTTTTTTGGATTTTTTTTAGTTGTGATTTACACAAGGAAGAGGGCTATGGGGTGAAAAGATTGGGAAAACAGAGAACGAAAGTTATTGGATCACAAAACAAGGACCGCTGAGAGAAAAACAAAGCCTCAAGGTTGTACAGTGTTCACTGTACAACTACAAGGCCTCAAAACACGACCTGAATTAACACGATTTTCAATACAGGTATGAAAGATTTGCACCGAAAATCTTCGTCGGGAGACAATATATACACCATAAAATAAATAGTTATAACGAAAATACAAATGGGAACAATTACTTAACTTCGATTTCGATGGATAGCATGGAGAGCTGAGAATAAACGAACCCTCGCCAGCAAGACCGGAAACGGAAGTGCAATCCTTATCTTCTTATCGGAAGTGCAATCCAAGACCGGAAGTGAAGTTCTTATCCTTATTTTTATCCTTATTCTTATCCTTATCCATATCCTTACCCTTATCCATATCCACCCACGCCTGGGTCTAGTCTTCTTCCCACGCCGGGGTCTAGTTACCTACTCCCACGCCGGGGGTCTCATACCTTAACCTGAGGGCTATCCCTCGAGGGCTATCCCTCCTAGCCTAGGGCGCCCTCCTTGCTCGATTCATCAATCCACTGGTTCTCTGCTTCAATTTGGTTAGAGATACATGCTCAGGTACAGTCGACAAGGTTCCCATACATCCAAAGGGAAGGAAAGAGGCTTTAATTTTAGGTATGCAATATGCTTACCACAGCCCAAATGGTGCCAGCGCTGGCTTTTTTGCCTCTCCCCGACCTGAGGAGCGTGGCCCCCCTCGACATGCACCTGGATGAATCCCACTTCTGACACCAGATGACGGGTTGGCCCCCCCTTTGGAACTCAAGAAGAGGCACCTTGAAGCAGCAAATGAGGTTTAATGAAAAATCGAGCAAACACAATATTGTGGAGCAAGCCTTGAAATCGCATGGCCTTGTCACACAAGACCTGCAAGTCCAAGCCACACTAAAAACTCAGCAAAATACAATTTGTTATATACATGAAATAACAGAAAAAACGCTGCGCTAATTATGACCTCAGACAAGAGAGGGCCTTTGAAGACACAAAGAGGAAGATATTTCTCAGGCTCTAATTCCAAACGAGTTGGGCTTTCCAAGGCCCAAGGATGCGTTCCCATAATAAAGTTCAATGGGGTTTACATTTGGCAGTAAAACACATACAAATCAAAGGAACAAATCAAAGGATACATCTTACATCATCCCCTGTTCGAGGTTAACTTACAACTATTCCCATAACTTTCTTCCTTAGAAGATGATGAAAAAACGTCTGCAAGGTTGGATTTGACCGAGCCGTGAAACAACATGTTTTGCAGTGAATCTAGTTTTTTTGAAGCAAGCAAAAGAAAGACACAATTAAATATATATTTCTCAGGTGCCCTGTGTCACGTGGTGTGCCCCCCATGGCCCCCCATGGCCCCCGACATGTGTGTGTGTGTGTATATATATGTGTGTGTGTGTATGTGTGTATATATGTTTGTGCATATGTGTGTGTGTACATATATGTGTGTGTGGATGTGTATATATTGTTGCGGATATGAGGATTGCATTTTTTTGATTGTGTTGTATTATATTGGAAATGGTGATGAACATTGTTGAATATGGCCCCTCCTGCCTCCAGAGTTGTGTAAAGGTAAAAAGGGCGTCCCGGTAGTTATTCCATGAAACACCACATTGAAGGACACGATAAAACCCTTGTTCAGTAGCTTATATCTTATTATGTGTTTTAGAGTAAGGCCTTGTCTTCCATTAGAAGGACACTCCATTGCACCGAATCAATTAAGAATAGCTCCCCTTCAATACTTCCATTTCCCAGCCAAACTCTCCATCTGCGGGTAAAGCAGTTCACAAGCGTGGGGTGCACGCCCTCTCATTTCGCTGCTATAGTGAATATGTGCTCCGTGCTCTGTTTGAACAGGAGGGGCGGGGTCGCCCGGGAGAGGCAAGCCCAGGGCGCGCCACGAAGGGCGGGGCTGTTCAGCCCCATGCCCAAATAAGGAAACAAGCCCGTGGCTCACCACGAGGGGCGTGCCGTCGGCGCCATGCCCAAATAAGGAGACAAGCCCGTGGGATTACCATACAAGGTCACGAAACAGAGCACGGGGGGGGGGGGGGGGGGGAGGGCGGTACCGAAACCGAAGAGGGCGTGTCAGACCCGCGCTGAAGGTTTGGACAGAAGGGTGCGACGATTGCTGGAACAAGCTACACGAGGGATACGGCAGATGAGTCCAGGTGCGTAAGAGGGTTGGCAGTCCACCGGGAGAGAGTTCAGAGTTGCACCGGAGTGGCGTGAGAGATACGAAAAGCCTTTGACAAAGAGCCGCTTCAGCCAGCCCCGTTTCAACCAGCCGAGTGACCCTGCCGGCATGCGCTGTGAAGCTGAATACAAGGAGCTGCCGGCTCCTCGCTTCCCGCCCGGAGTGGACCTGCTCGCTGTGCCCTGTGATCCCACCTGCTCATCCCTCCAAACGATTCCTACCCTTCCATTCATTTGCGTACGTGAGTTTGTTCTGTTCGTGCTGTCGTGGGTAGTAAACTAAGTCAGTATAAGCTAGTAATTTGCACTGTGTTACCTGCTTTTTCATGTCCGCTGTAAATACCCGTGACTGCTCTTTTTGCTTATGTGTGTGTGAATAATAAACCCCGTTACTCTTCTGTACGTCTTCTTCTTCCTCTTTGCATTCGTCGTCTTAGTCTTTTCCCCATTGAATATCTGTGGCGCGATACGGCCAACGTTTGGGTGAATCGGGTTTAGTCGGGGAACAACTGTTCGGTCGCGGAGCCTCCGCTCGGCAAACATACCATCCTTAACCGCGTACCGTAACAACTGGTGTCAGGAGTGTCGGATCGGACCTGAAGCGCGCTTAACGCGCTCAAAATTACGAGCTGCTGGAAATTTGTGTTTTAAAGCAAAACCCGAATTTTGAAATCGCGCCATGGCTGGTCAAGGCGACGGGATGCCGGTGGGAGAGATAGACGGGGTAGAATCGACCCAGGACCTCGGGGAAATGTATATGGAGGATGTGGTTGAGGGGGTATCAGGCGCACAAAATGGCGTCCTCGCGCACGTGGGTGTAGCGGCACAAAATTTTGCCGCGCCCGCGGCCGTAGCAGCGCCACCGGTGGATTTGAACCTTTTTATGATACAAATGAAGGCCCTTATGGACAAGAATAGTGAGCAAATAAGGGACGAAGCGAGGGCTCAGAGTGAGCGATTGGAAGCCAAAATGGGTGAGCAAATAAGGGACGAAGCGAGGGCGCAGAGTGAGCAATTGGGGGTAATGAGGGACGAATCGAGGGCTCAGAGTGAGCAATTGGGGGTAATGAGGGACGAAGCGAGGGGTACCGGTGATGGGTTAGACAGTAATTTTAAGGGATTAGACAAGAAATTTGGGAAGTTCGACGACAAATTTGAGGGGTTAGACAACGGAATAAAAGAGGTAAAGAATGGGTTAACGGGGGTGGAAAATAGAATGGCTGCCCAGGAGAATCAGATAGAGGGGGTGAAAAATGGGTTAATGGGGTTAGAAAATAGGATGGAAGGCAAATTGCGGGAGATCGGGGAGCAATCCGCCAGATAAATTAAACAAATGGGAGAGCAGATAGAGGAGGTGAAAATCGGGGTAGAAACCAAACTGGATGCTCAGAGGGATTAATTGGGACAGATGAGGGCGGCATCTACAAAAGAGAGGGAGGAGATGAAAGAGGAGATACGACGAGGTGTAAGTGAGGAGGTCTCGGGGGTACGCGAGGAGGTAAAGCGAGGTGAAAAGCGTATAGAGAAAGAGGTGAGGAATAATATGGCTAGGTTACAGGGGGGCATTGAGGACCTGACGGAGGAGGTGGAACAGCTGACGGTGGGACAGACGGAGTTAGTGGAGCAGGTTCAAAGGAACACTGCGGTATTAGGAGGGTTGAAAACGACACAAAAATAAATCAAAAATGACTTGATAGCGACACAGAGGCAATGTCAGATGGTACGTGAGGGACTGACAACGAGGTTGGAAGAGGTGACAGAAGTAATGGAGACGAAGGACCGAGAGGTAAGGACGCACATAGAAACGGTTAAAGTGGCATTAGAGGAAGAGATAGAGGGGGTGCACCGGGAGATGAAGGAGGTAAAGGAAAAATTGGAGGAGGTGGAAGAAGGGGTGAGTGAAATTAATAAAAGACGGAGGGAAACAAAAAAGGAGATAAGGGAGGAAGTGATGGAGTATGTGCAAGGTCTGTGTTCAAATCATGATGATGTGCTCACTAACCAAATAAAGAGTTTGCAGGTGGCAGAAGAGGTGCGACGACGAGGTACCGAGGTGAGTGGCGATATACGAGGAAATGTATATGATGTGAGGGGAGCTTCAGTCGGCTTGGGGGTTGATTTATACCCGGGTGTTCGTGAGGGACCAATGGTGAGGTGCGTGACTGGTCCGGAGTGTGTGGAAAGAGGAGGTGTGCGAGAATGTCCGACTCTGGGGTGTGTGAGGAAAAAGTTCGCGCCAAGGAGTGAGTGTGCTGTCGAGAGTGAGTCGGTCGTAGCGCGTGTGCGAGGGAGCACATGGAAGCGCGTAGTGAGGAGTGTTACAGAGGATGTAACGAGAGAGTGTACACCTGTGGTGAGTGTTACAGAGGATGTAACGGGAGAGTGTGCGCAAGAGTGTGCGCGAGAAAGGTGTGTAACGGATGGGTGCATGAGGAAAGAGTGCGCTGTCAAAAGTAAGGGAGAATGCACGCCTGTGGTGAGTGTTACAGAGGATGTAACGGGAGAGTGTGCGCAAGAGTGTGCGCAAGAAAGGTGTGTAACGGACGGGTGCATGAGGAAAGAGTGTGCGGTCGAGAGTAAGGGAGAATGCACGCCTGTGGTGAGTGTTACAGAGGATGTAACGGGAGAGTGTGCGCAAGAGTGTGCGCGAGAAAGGTGTGTAATGGACGGGTGCATGAGGAAAGAGTGTGCGGTCGAGAGTAAGGGAGAATGCACGCCTGTGGTGAGTGTTACAGAGGATGTAACGGGAGAGTGTGCGCAAGAGGGTGCGCGAGAAAGGTGTGTAACGGACAGGTGCGTGAGGAAAGTGTGCACTGTCGAGAGTAAGGGTGAGTGTGCTGTCAAGAGTGGTGGTGAAAGTAGTGAGAGTGACACGGAGCGTGAGTTGGTTGTGACAGGTGAGAGAGGAAGTACACCTGGAATGGAAGGAAGCACACCTGGAATGGTAGAGCGTGTGTGGGAATGCACGCTGGAATTGGTCGTGAGGCACGTGGTGGGGTGTGCGAGTGAGAGCACACCTGTGATTGTCACAGAGGAGGTGACCGAGGAGGGGGCACAAAGAGGTGTATTGGTGAGGTGTGCGAACAACGAGTGTGTGCAAAGGTGTGAGGTGGTCAGGTGTGTGACCAAGTCTGTGAGTGGAATGAGTGTACCTGGGTGTGTAAGAGAAGGTGCAATGACCAAGAACAGGGAGACGGCTGGATGTGTGAGCATGGAACGGGCTGCGGGGTGTAAGCATGCAGGTGAGGCATCGACGGTAACCGGGTTAGCGGTTAGAACGACATTTAGCCGAATCGGGCCCTCGGTGCGTGCCGGGTTTCGCGTGCCGTGAGGATCAGCGGGGATCCAAACCACGGCGGGTCTGAAAGGACCGCCGTACGTGATCCACGCTGGGCCGCGCTTGGAACGGCCGCGTCCGTGCTCCACTAGGCGGAACGGGCAGCCCGATAGGAAGGGTCTTCATGGCGACCCCTTTTTGTTGAGGCGTTCCGGCAGGTCGAGATCGGGACATTGGATGGCTCATTGGCTCCGTGCCGAGGTGGTGCGTGGGATCTCGGCCCGGGTAAGCGTCCTTCCCTGCACCGAGTGCCGGACGCATCCAGCCGCCGGCACCAAACCACCCGCATTCATTGCTCGGCTTTACGAAGCCGAGCTTTAGAAGTGAATTGGCGCACCGAGAGGATCTAGTAAGTAGACGGGTGATGAGGTTAGTGTTTTGGGCCCAAAAATTAGAAAAAGGCAAAATTTGATGATTGGCAAAGGATTGGCAGTAATCATTGGCAGAGGATTGGTACAGTGATTGGCAAATTTTTGATTGGTTGGAATTTGGTAAGCAAAATTGATAGTGGGACGTCCCCGATGTGGTGGGATGGCAACTCTGTCATCCCTCACAGAGGGGGAAGAGGAGCACTAGTTTATGGGGTTTATGGCAGTGTAAGCTCGCCGAGGGAGGGTTTGGATCATGTGTAGGGACCTAGAAGATGACCTTAGGTGACGTTAAGATTAGGTAGTGACAATGACACCTGTAGTGGGGACGCAGGTAGATTAGTGTGGATGATAATGACTTGGGAGCGCAATAGTTTAAAGGGGCGACTGGGAAGCGCAAGTTTCAGAGGGGAGTAGTTAGATGAGATGATGCCGTGTGTGTGAGGATCGAAAGTGTATTGAGCAGGGTATGAGTAACTGATTGTGATTGTGAGTAGTCGTGTGATTGCACAGGTGTGCAACTGGACAGGTGTATGGAGCAGTGTATGAGTGAGAAGAATAGTGATATGTGTTGTGTTGACCAAATGGTCCAGGAAGGAAGGAGGGTGCAGGTGGCACCAGGTGTGAGTGAACAGGTGTGCAACAACAGGTATGAGGAACAGGTGTATGGAATAAATGGTAGTGTGGAATATATGGAGTATTGGAATGGATGGTCGTGGAGTGAGTATGGTAGAAATTATGGAGTGGAGTGGATGGTGTGAAGGTGTGATTGGGGGAAGAGTGGACCCCCATCACGAATACCCGGGGAGGGTAGTGTAAGTGTTAGGTAGAGGGTATAGGTAAATTGTGGTTGGATATTGGCATCTGTGGTGCGAGGTGAAAGAATGGTATTTGGATGGGTGCATTAGTGTTGTGGAAATGGCTGGGCATGTAGCCTGTTAGTGTGTGTAGTTGGTTTGGGCACTCCACCACTGTGAGGATGTCGGCCAGGTGAGGCCGCAGGTGGGCTCTGGGAGCCGGTAGTTGTTGTGGATGGGGCCCGAGGATCCGGAGGATGGACCCGGGTAGCCCAGTGCCAGAGGGCACCGAGTGGGGTGACAGAGCCAGGAGGGGCCTTCCCCAGTTAGTTAGGTTAGGGTGAGGAGCTAGGTAAGCTCGGGTGGCAACTGCAGTGGTGGAGGTATGCAGGTGGGTAGACCTGCTGGGAGAGCTACACGCCCCAGCCCAGAAATTGTGCAAGGGCACCGGGAGATGAATCGGGGGAGTGAGACCCCAAATTGAGAAGCACCACAGTTTGGTCAATGGGAACTGGTTTTTAGAACCCATAGTGTAAGTTGGCCAATGGATTGGCAGGGCAAGACCCTGGGTAGAGTAAAGTGTGTTAAAGTCATTTAGAAGGTAGATAGGATGAAGGATCTCCTCGCACCATCTGCATGCACTCACCTGAGATGACGTACCTCCACACCATGCCATGTTTAATTTTTATGATGCAAATGTTTTGGATTGTGAGACGCATCATGACGTGGGTGTGACATTGTGCTTGATGTTCCATCTCTTCCTCCTTATGAGGATTGATGATGAATTGGGTGATGGCAAATTTTGAAGTAGAGGGATTGTGGAGACGAATTTGGTATAGGGGAAATATGGGGAGACGTGACGGTAGCGACGGATTTGTAAATGTGTAGATTTTTGTACATATGGGGTAAGGGCAAGGGTAGTGTAGGTGACGGGGGGGGGGGGGGGGGTGACGTATGGTAGGGACGAGCTTTCTCACTTCGCCCTCCGTATGCATTTCACCTTGCATTGCCTTATTGATGTGTACCCTTGTGACCTTACCCCTCGCTCATCTGTCTTCCCCCCTTTTGTCTCCCACATGACCTGTGCGCCATTGGGCGCCAAGGGGAGCGTGCGTGAGTCCGCCATTGTGCGCCCGGAACTCCCAGAACCAGCTGTCTGCATCGATGCACCACATTATGGACCACATGTCTGTGGCCGAGCACCACTTATGGACCCCATGGGTTGGGGCATGGCCCCTCTGCTGCAACCGGCCATGAGGGCCCGAAATCTTGCTGGCGGACCTTGGCCACAGGGCACCGATGCCCCACAGGTGAACCACACTAGTCGGCCCTGTGGGCCATAAATAAAATAAATAAAAAAGGACACGTTGGGTGCATTTCATTTTCAGTTCAAATAGGCCGCCAGGAAGAAAATGAAAAAAAAGACAACATCTGGAAGAAAATAATAATAGCCAGCAGAGGGAGCCGAAGAGCAAGAGATCACCTGCAGGGTTAGGGGTTGTTGATTTATTTTTATTATTGAACATTCATTGAACAATGATGACTGTGCACCAATTGGTGCTTGAGGGTGTGTTGGTGCGTTTTGGGTGCTTTCATGGTGCGTCGATGCAGAGCAGACTGTCTCCCCCCCCCCCCCCCCCCCCCAGAAAGAACAATCACAGGTCCTGGGTTGCGTTTTGCAAATAAAAGTAGCGTCAATTGTAAATAATGCTCCCCACCGTCAGTGTGTAGTTTGAAGACCATTCCGCAATTCAGTTAACTGTGGGCATGAGTCTGTTAGGCAGGGTGCAATGGAGCAGCGGGACACATTTATTTATGTTTTAAAACTGTCACACTCAGGGTCAGGTTAAAAGTAGAGGGAACTACACCTACGTGTCACACTAAATAAAAGGTGTAGGCCCGGGACGTGCCTAAGAGGAGGAGGGTGCAGTGTTGCGGATATGAGGATTGCATTTTTTTGATTGTGTTGTATTATATTGGAAATGGTGATGAACATTGTTGAATATGGCCCCTCCTGCCTCCAGAGTTGTGTAAAGGTAAAAAGGGCGTCCCGGTAGTTATTTCATGAAACACCACATTGAAGGACACGATAAAACCCTTGTTCAGTAGCTTATATCTTATTATGTGTTTTAGAGTAAGCCTTGTCTTCCATTAGAAGGACACTCCATTGCACCGAATCAATTAAGAATAGCTCCCCTTCAATACTTCCATTTCCCAGCCAAACTCTCCATCTGCGGGTAAAGCAGTTCACAAGCGTGGGGTGCACGCCCTCTCATTTCGCTGCTATAGTGAATATGTGCTCCGTGCTCTGTTTGAACAGGAGGGGCGGGGTCGCCCGGGAGAGGCAAGCCCAGGGTGCGCCACGAAGGGCGGGGCTGTTCAGCCCCATGCCCAAATAAGGAAACAAGCCCGTGGGATTACCATACAAGGTCACGAAACAGAGCACGGGGGGGGGGGGGGGGTGGAGGGCGGTACCGAAACCGAAGAGGGCGTGTCAGACCCGCGCTGAAGGTTTGGACAGAAGGGTGCGACGATCGCTCGAACAAGCTACACGAGGGATACGGCAGATGAGTCCAGGTGCGTAAGAGGGTTGGCAGTCCACCGGGAGAGAGTTCAGAGTTGCACCGGAGTGGCGTGAGAGATACGAAAATCCTTTGACAAAGAGCCGCTTCAGCCAGCCCCGTTTCAACAAGCCGAGTGACCCTGCCGGCGTGCGCTGTGAAGCCGAATACAAGGAGCTGCCGGCTCCTCGCTTCCCGCCCGGAGTGGACCTGCTCGCTGTGCCCTGTGATCCCACCTGCTCATCCCTCCAAACGATTCCTACCCTTCCATCCATTTGCGTACGTGAGTTTGTTCTGTTCGTGCTGTCCTGGGTAGTAAACGAAGTCAGTATAAGCTAGTAATTTGCACTGTGTTACCTGTTTTTCATGTCCGCTGCAAAAACCCGTGACTGCTCTTTTTGCTTATGTGTGTGTAAATAATAAACCCCGTTACTCTTCTGTACATCTTCTTCTTCCTCTTTGCATTCGTCGTCTTAGTCTTTTCCCCATTGAATATCTGTGGCGCGATACGGCCAACGTTTGGGTGAATCGGGTTTAGTCGGGGAACAACTGTTCGGTCGCAGAGCCTCCGCTCGGCAAACATACCATCCTTAACCGCGTACCGTAACAATATATATATATTGTTACAGACGCGGTTGTGGATGTTGGTCTACCGAGCGGTTTGGTATGACCGCGCCTGCACGTTTACCCGATTATACTCGAACGTTGACTAAGTCGCGCTACGCTAAATCAATTGAGGAAAGGACACACGGCTGGATTAAAATGACACGACACCAAGGGTTCAGTTCTCAAGACCTCCGGAGGAGGTTATATTAGGGCGGAAGGTCAGATTACAACTACAAGAGGGACAGCATAGAAAGACAGGCACTTAGACACACTTATCTTATTCCCGACAGACCACAGATAAACAGGACAAAAACTGACTCACACGGGGATTGATGGCAAGGAAAGCGGGTATTCGATGGCCAGCACAAGGTGCACCTTGTGCTCAGGGACAGGATAGCGCGGCCCAAAAGATGCAGGAGGTCTCTCAGCGCTCGGTGGTAGTGACTTCTCTTTCTCCAAGCTGGGGGCGCATCTGACGTCACGTCCGGTAAGTGGCCGCGTATATCCGGCGGGGAGTGACACGCCCTCGGCTCGTTAGCTCCGCCCCAGATGGAATCGGCCCGTTGCTTCTCATTGGGTGCGTGCGGGGGGGTTACCGGCTCCGCCCTTGACGAGGGGCTGACAAGGAGCCCCTTCGTGGTAACCCCGTCGGAGCGCATGGTCAATGGCGGCTAACCGAGCCGGTGTGAGGACGCACACTCCCCCGCGCCGCGCCGTTGTTGTAGTTGTTGTAGTTGTTGTTGTAGTTGTTGTTGTAGTTGTTGTTTGGGGAAGAAGATGGGAGGAGGTATGGGAAGGTCCTAAACTCACTACTGGTGCCATATAATCACATTCTGGTGCAACGAAGAGTCAGAATTAATGGAAACGAGTCCTTAACTGACATAGACTAAGAATAACTAGCAAGATGTCCGAAAGTTGTCTACGTGAGATGCGGTGGACCTGGGCACGACATTTAATGGGGGAAAAAGGGGAAGGTCGGTTCTACAGAGTGTTATTTACAGGCAATGGGACTAGGGAATGGGGGATTGGGGATAGTTGGGGAGTATTGGGGAAATAGGGGAATATTTACAAGCGGATATGGAGGCCAAATGCCATATTCGCAACATTGCACCCTTCTCTACCCTCGGGGCGTCCCGACCCGATAAATTTTTAACTACTTTAGTGTGGCACGCAGATGTAGTTCCCTCTACTATTAACTCTACCCTGAGTGCGACAGTTTTACAGATATTCACAAATGAGTAAATATGTCCCCCTGCGACGTTGCACCCTTCTCCTCACAGAAACACACCCACAGGATAACCGAATCCGGAAAGAATTCGCAAACTAAACATACAGCCGGTAGGGAGCATTATTTACACGACTACGCTGCTATTTACACTACGATCCAGGACCTGTTTCTGGAGGAACACATGCAGATGTTATGCATAGAGAGAGCACGCATGCCAGCATCGATACACCAACCCACGAGTGCTCTGTGGCCTACGGCCTTTAATAATGTGCAGAGCACCCCTTCCAAGCATCAAAAGCACCACCCCATCACACAGTGAGCACCATCCGGTGCACCAATAAAGTGTTTATAAATCACCGGTGGTGTCGCAGCCGGCCGATGTTCTGCCGCTGGTCTTGCCTTCATGTGGTGCACTTGGCCTTCTTACTTCTTTAAAAAAATCAAGAAAGGCGCCAACCGCGTCCATTTCTGTATTGTGGCCGTCAGGGGCCAACTAAGAGTGGTTCACCTGTTTGGCATAGGTGCCACGTTGACCCATAGGTCCTTCCACGGGTGGTGCTTGGCCGCAAAAGATCTGCGGTCCATTGTGGGTGGCCACAAACATTGCGGTCCATATGGTGTATCGATCCAAGCAGCAAGCAGCGAAAGTGCAGGCCCACAACTGCGGAGCCAGCACCTCTCTCTCCTCTCTCTCTGCCCCAAAGCCAGATCCTCGGAGGTGGGAGAAAAAAGAAGCAGACAAGTGAGTAAGGTGGTAAGGGCGCAAAAGTGCACGCAATATAAGGTAATGCACACTGGGGGCACATGGGAACCAGGTGAGACAGGTACGTTCCTACCGTACGCCCCCACCCCCCCCCCCCCCCCCCCACCAGGTAACCTACATGGCCCCTCCCTTACCCCTTACTGTATCCACAAAACACAACACTACCCATAAACATCTACTTTACAAATCAACAAACGTCCCTACTGTCTTCCCCGTTCCTCCCATAAACCAAATTCGTCTTCTCTCCCTCCTAACCAATCAAATTTGCCATTTTCAACTCAACATCATAATTTGCCATCTCCAACTCAACATCAAAATTTGCTATCACCAATTCATCATCAGTCCCTCCTAAGGAGGGAGAGATGGAATCACCCCAATGTCTCATCCACGTCGTGATGCGTCTCACAAATCCAACAGCAATCCTTACTTCCTGCAACACAACAAAGAAAACACAGGTGTGGAGTCATCATCATCACCAGGGGTAAGTGGCTGCGTATGGTGCGACAGGTTCATCAATCCTAACTATTTCCTAAATGACTTTAACAACTTTACACTACCCGGGGTCTTTCTCCGGCCAAACCATTGGCCCTCTTACACTATGGGTTCTAAAAACCAATTCCCATTGAGCAAACTGTGCTGCTTTTCAATTTGGGGTCTCACTCCCCCGATTCATCTCCCGGTGCCCTCGCACAATTTCTGGGCTGTGGCGTGTACCTCTCCCAGCGGGTCTACCCACCTGCACACCTCCACCACTGCAGTTGCCTCCGAGCTTACCTGCTCCTTACCCTAACCTAACTACCTGGGGAAGGCCCTCTGGCGCTCTCCCCACTCGGTGCCCTCTCTGGCACTGGGCTGCCCGATCCACACCCGGGATCCTCAGGCACCCACTCACAACTACCGGCTCCCAGAGCCCACCTGCGGCCTCACCTGGCCGACATCCTCACAGTGGTGGAGTGCCCAACCAACTACACACACTAACAGGCTACACGCCCAGCCATTTCCACAACACTAATGCACCCATTCACAACACCATTCTGCAACCGCACCACAGATGCCAATATCCAACCACAATTTACCTATACCCTCTACCTAACACTTACACTACCCGCCCCGGGTACTCGTGAAAGGGGTCCACTCTTCCCCCATCCACACCGTCGCACCATGCACACCACTCTGTACCACTTACTCCAACTCTCTCCACACACCTGTACTTGCACACCTGTGCTCTCACACCTGGTGCCACCTGCACCCTTCTCTCCCCAAGCGCATTCGCGCTGATCCACAACACTCATTACTCACACACTGCTCCACACACCTGTCCAGTTGCACACCTGTGCAATCACACCTGTTCAATTCTCACACACACGGCATCATCTCAGCTAACTACTCCCCTCTGAAACTTGCGCTTCCCAGTCGTCCCTTTAAACTATTGCGCTCCCACGTCATTATCATCCATACTAATCTACCTGCGTCCCCACTACAGGTATCAGTCACTAACTAAACTTAACGTTACCTACTGTCATCCTCGCTAGATCCCTACAATATAACCTAACCCACCCGGGCTAGTTTTCACTGCCATCAACCCCATAAGCTATTGCTCCTTTGCCCCCACTATGGGAAGGGTGGCAGGGATGCCCCCCTTACCCACCGGGCCCATCGCTCACTACCAATTTTGCACATCAAATTTCCACAAATCAAAAATTTGCCAATCACTACCCATCATCTGCCAATCACTACTGCCAATCCTTTGCCAATCATCAAATTTTGTTTTTCTCTAATTTTGGGTCCAAAACACTAACCTCATCACCCAGTCTACTCACTAATGCCTCTCGGTGCACCAATTCCTGTCCAAAGCCCGGCTTCGTAAAGCCAAGCCATGAATGCGGGTTGTTCTGCGCCAGCGGCTGGATGCGTCCGGCACTCGGTGCAGGGACGGGGGCTTACCCGGGCCGAGATCCCACGCACCATCTCGGCGTGGAGCCATCCAATGTCCCGATCTCGACCTGCCGGACTGCCTCAACAAAAAGTGGTCGCCATGACGACCCTTTCTATCGGGCTGCCCGCTCCGCCTAGTGGAGCACGGACGCAGCCGCTCAAAGCGAGGCCCAGCACGCACCGAGGGCCCGATTCGGCTAAAAGTCGCTCTAACCTCTAAACCGGTTACCGTCGATGCTTTACCTGGACGCTTACACCCCGCAGCCCGTTCCTTGCTCACACATCCAGCCGTTTCCATGCTCCTCGTACCTTTCCTTACACACCCAGGTACCCTCATTCCACTCACAGCCTTGGTCACACACCTGACCACCGAACACTTTGGCACACATTCGTTGGTAGCACACCTCACCAACACACCTCTTCACGCCCCCTCCTCTGTGACAATCACAGGTGTGCTCTCATTCGCACACCCAACCACGTGCCTCACCACCAACTCCAGCGTGCATTCCCACTCACGCTCTACCATTCCAGGTGTGCATCCTTCCATCCCAGGTGTACATCCTCGCTCACCTGTCACAACAAACTCACTCTCCTTGTCACTCTCACTACTCTCACCTCCATTCTTGACAGCGCACTCACCCTTACTCTTGACAGCGCACTCTTTCCTCATGCACCTGTCCGTCACACACCTTTCTCGCGCACACTCTCCAGTTACACCCTCTGTAACACTCACCACAGGTGGACACTCTTCCTTACTTCTGACAGCGCACTCTTTCCTCATGCACCTGTCCGTCACACACCTCTCTCGCGCACACTCTTGCGCACACTCCCCCGTCACACCCTCTGTAACACTTACCACACCGCGCTTCCATGTGCTCCCTCGCACACGCGCTACGACCGACTCATTCTCGCCAGCACCCTCACTCCTTGGCACGCACTTTTTCCTCACACACCCCAGAGTCGGACTTTCTCGCACACCTCCTCTTTCGCACACCAGACCTGTCGCACACTTCACCAACGGCCTCTCACGAACACCCGGGTCCATCTCGACCCCCAAGCTTCTTAAATCCCCTGGCGCATCATACGCACGACCATATTGGTCACCACTTACACCGGGTCCTCTTCCTCTTCGCTTCTCCTCCATCACCTGCGAATCCCTCATCCGGTTAATGAGCACATCATCACGATCCGAACACAGACTTTGGACCAATTCTTTTATCTCCTCTTTTATCTCTTTCTTATCCCCTCTCCGTCGCTTCTTAATTTCGCTCACCCCTTCTTCCACTTCTTCTAATTTCTGCTTCACCTCTTTTATTCCCCGGTACGTCTCCTCAAGCTCGTCCTCCAAGGCTACCTTGACCATTTCCATGTGCGTCCTCACCTGCCGGTCCTTCGTCTCCATTACCTCTATCACCTCGTCCAACCTCGTTGTCAGTCCCTCACGTACCATCTGACATTCCCTCTTCGTCGCTATCAAGTCATCTTTTAGTTCTTTCTGTGTCGCCTTTAAACCTCCTAATACCGCAGTGTTCCTTTGAACCTGCTCCACTAACTCCGTCTGTCCCACCGTCAGCTGCTCCATCTCCTGCGTCAGCTCCTCTATGCCCCCTTGTAACTTTACAGTCCCCTTTCTCACCTCCTTCTCCATGTGCTCCTTACAGTGCCTCACCTCCTCGCGCACTCCTCCGACCTCCTCACTCACACCTCTTCTGATCTCCTCTCCCATCACTTGCATCTCCTGCCCAGATGCCACCCTCATCTGCTCCATTTCTTCCCTGTGAGCATCCAGTTTGGTTTCTACCCCCATTCTGACCCCCTCTATCTGCTGCCCCATTTGTTTAACTTCCCTTTCCGCTTGGTCCCTCATGTCCCTCAATTTGCCTTCCATCCTGTTTTCTAACCCCTCTAACCCCTTTTGCATCCCTTCCATTTGATTCTCTTGAGCGGCCATTCTGTTTTCTACCCCCATTAACCCATTTTTCACCTCTTTTATCCCGTTGTCTAACCCCTCAAATTTGTCGTCTAACTTCCCAAATTTCTTGTCTAAACCCTTAAAATTATTGTCTAACCCCTCACTGGTACCCCTCGCTTCGTCCCTCATTACCCCCAATTGGTTTCCCATTACCCCCAATTGCTCACTCCGAGCCCTCGCTTCGTCCCTCATTGCCCCCATTTGGCCCTCCAATCGCTCACTCAATCGCTCACCCAATCGCTTTCTATCAGCCCTCATTTGCTCACAATTCTGGGCCATAAGGGCC
Organism: Myxine glutinosa; assembly: GCF_964187855.1. Taxonomy (NCBI): domain Eukaryota; kingdom Metazoa; phylum Chordata; class Myxini; order Myxiniformes; family Myxinidae; genus Myxine; species Myxine glutinosa. The sequence goes on from NC_136264.1 coordinate 628,224, forward strand.
TTCATTTGTATTAAAAACAAGTTCAAATCCACCGGGGGCGCTGCCACGGTCGCGGGCGCGGTGACCAGCGAGGCGCCATTTTGCGCTCCCGCAATGTCGGGCGCAACGACGCTAATTTGTGCGTCTGCTACCCTCGCTGCTTCGCTCTCCTCGCGTCCCTCAATTTGGTCCTGGACCGACCCTGCCTCACTCTCCCCTACCGGACCCCAGCTGTCTTGATCCGCCATAGCGCGACTTTCAAAATTCGGGTTTTTATACAACAAAACAAATTTCGGCCGCTCCAAATTTTGACCAAATTTTTTTTTTTTTTTTTCCTCTATTCGTTTTTTATTTTTAAAAATTTGGTCGGGCCTCGAATCCCACTCCTGACACCAATTGTTACAGACGCGGTTGTGGATGTTGGTCTACCGAGCGGTTTGGTATGACCGCGCCTGCACGTTTACCCGATTATACTCGAACGTTGACTAAGTCGCGCTACGCTAAATCAATTGAGGAAAGGACACACGGCTGGATTAAAATGACACGACACCAAGGGTTCAGTTCTCAAGACCTCCGGAGGAGGTTATATTAGGGCAGAAGGTCAGATTACAACTACAAGAGGGACAGCATAGAAAGACAGGCACTTAGACACACTTATCTTATTCCCGACAGACCACAGATAAACAGGACAAAAACTGACTCACACGGGGATTGATGGCAAGGAAAGCGGGTATTCGATGGCCAGCACAAGGTGCACCTTGTGCTCAGGGACAGGATAGCGCGGCCCAAAAGATGCAGGAGGTCTCTCAGCGCTCGGAGGTAGTGACTTCTCTTTCTCCAAGCTGGGGGCGCATCTGACGTCACGTCCGGTAAGTGGCCGCGTATATCCGGCGGGGAGTGACACGCCCTCGGCTCGTTAGCTCCGCCCCAGATGGAATCGGCCCGTTGCTTCTCATTGGGTGCGTGCGGGGGGGTTACCGGCTCCGCCCTTGACGAGGGGCTGACAAGGAGCCCCTTCGTGGTAACCCCGTCGGAGCGCATGGTCAATGGCGGCTAACCGAGCCGGTGTGAGGACGCACACTCCCCCGCGCCGCGCCGTTGTTGTAGTTGTTGTAGTTGTTGTTGTAGTTGTTGTTGTAGTTGTTGTTTGGGGAAGAAGATGGGAGGAGGTATGGGAAGGTCCTAAACTCACTACTGGTGCCATATAATCACATTCTGGTGCAACGAAGAGTCAGAATTAATGGAAACGAGTCCTTAACTGACATAGACTAAGAATAACTAGCAAGATGTCCGAAAGTTGTCTACGTGAGATGCGGTGGACCTGGGCACGACATTTAATGGGGGAAAAAGGGGAAGGTCGGTTCTACAGAGTGTTATTTACAGGCAATGGGACTAGGGAATGGGGGATTGGGGATAGTTGGGGAGTATTGGGGAAATAGGGGAATATTTACAAGCGGATATGGAGGCCAAATGCCATATTCGCAACAATATATTTATATATATATATATATATATATATTGTTACGGTCCGCGGTTAAAGATGTTGTTTGCCGAGCGGAGGCACCGCGGCCTAACAGTTTCCCCGATTCACCCGATTCACCCAGACGTTGGCCGTATCGCGCCACCGCTATTCAATATGGAAAAGACAAAGACGATGGATGTGAAGAAAAGGAATAAGAAGAAGACAAAAGGTTGAAAATACTACTAAATTTATTTTCTATGTACAGGCTCAAAATAACCAAGGAGGAGGAAAGATAAGAAAATAATATACAGAAGCTTTTTAGAGACACAGTGAAAATCGCCAGCTTATCTAAACAGACTTAATTAATACCCAGGACAGAACAAACGAAGACGACTCACACGGGGAATGATGATAGGAATGGCAGGTGGATGTTTTGAAGGGAGAGGGAGGTCCAACCGGTCCTGCAGCATGATCGGCGCGTTGGGCAGCTGCCGTTCCTTCGCGGCCCTGCTCCAAACTGCCGTCCAGGCCCCAAGGGGCTGTTGAGTGTTGTTGCTGCTGTGGACGCTGCTGCTGGCGAGCAAGGCGACGAATAGCAGGCTTTGTGCTTCCCTGGATGATCTCCTTTGAACAAGAATCGCTGCTGGATGATCTCTTCTCTTGGACAAGAATCGCTGCTGGATGATCTCCCTTCTCTCTCTTTGACCTCATAACCAACCCAGCTCTCTCTTGGACCTCTCTCAACTCCGCTTTCCTCTGACGACTCAGCTCTTTTCTTTGCACCTCACCACGCAGCTCAGCCCTGGTCACTCTTGCGCGCGCGCTTTTATAGCGCCTCTGGCGATTAAGCCGCCGGCCTTCAGGACACGCCCATCGGTGTGCTCACCTCGGCCCTGGTTGGTCGCGCGACCCTCTGGCTCCGCCGTTGATGACGACGGGCGGGCACGCCTTTCTTCCCCAACCCAAGCACATGTTCAATGGCGGCAATTGTAGTTGGCAATGCGAATGGCAATTGACGAAAGGGGAAATGGAGGTTTTTGGGAATGGGAATGAAGGGAATCTATCTTTTTCACTTGGTGCAATGGAGTGTCATTTTAAGGGAAGACAAGGCCTTACCCTAAAACACATAATAAGGATATAAACTACTGAACAAGGGTATTATAGTGTCCTTCAATGGATGCTTTATGGAATTAACTACCGGGACGCCCTTTGACCTTTATACAACACTGGAGGCAGGAGGGGCCAGACTCGAGCAATAATAATAATACACACATATCAAAAAAATACAATCCTCATATCCGCAACACTGCACCCTCCTCCTCTTAGGCACGTCCCAGGCCTATAACTTTAATTTAGTGTGACACGTAGGTGTAGTTCCCTCTACTTTTAACCTGACCCTGAGTGCGACAGTTTTAAAACATAGATAAATGTGTCCCGCTGCTCCATTGCACCCTACCTAACAGACTCACGCCCACAGTTAACAGAATTGCGGAATGGTCTTCAAACTACACACTGACGATGGGGAGCATTATTTACAATGACTCTACTTTATTTACAAAATGCAACCCAGGACCTGTGATTGTTCTTTCTGGGGGGGAGACAGTCTGCTCTGCATCAATGTACCATGAAAGCACCCATAACGCACCAACACACCCTCAAGCACCAATCGGTGCACAGTCATCATTGTTCAATGAATAAAAAATAAAAACAACAACCCCTAACCCTGCAGGTGGTCTCTTGCTCTTCGGCTCCCTCTGCTGGCTATTTGCTTTCTTCCAGATGTTGTCATTTTCTTTTGCTGGTGGCCTATTTGCAATAAAATGCACCTAACGTGTCCGGTTTTTATTTCTTTATTTATGGCCCACAGGGCCGACTATGTGTGGTTCACCTGTGGGGCATCGGTGCCCGTGATCAAGGTCCGCCAGCAAGATTTCGGGCCTTATGGCCGGTTCCAGCAGAGGGGCCATGCCCCAACCCATGGGGTCCATCAGTGGTGCTCGGCCACAGACGTGTGGTCCATAAGGTGGTGCATCGATGCAGACAGCTGGTTCTGGGAGTTCCGGGCACACAATGGGGGACTCACGCACGCTCCCCTCGGCGCCCAGTGGCGCTCACGTCCTCATGTGGGAGACAAAAGGGGATAAAGACAGATGAGCGAGGGGTAAGGTCACAAGGGTACACATCAACAAAGGCAATGCAAGGCGAAGTGCGTACGGAGAGCGAAGTGAGAAAGCTCGTCCCTACCGTACGTCACTCCCCCTGTCACCTACACTACCCTTGCCCTTACCCCATATGTACAAAATCTACACATTTACAAATCCGTCGCTACCATCACATCTTCCCCCTATACCAAATTCGTCTTCACTCCCTCTATCCAAAATTTGCCATCATCAATTCATCATCAATCCTCATAAGGAGGGATAGATGGAACACACAGCACAATGTCACACCCACATCATGATGCGTCTCACATTCCAAACATTTGCATCAAAAATAATAAAACAACCTGGCATGGTGTGGAGGTACGTCATCTCTGGTGAGTGGATGCAGATGGTGCGAGGAGACTTCAATCCTAACTATCCTCTAAATGACTTTAACACACTTTACACTACCCGGGGTCTTTCCCTGCCAATCCATTGGCGAACTTACACGATGGGTTCTAAAAACCAATTCCCATTGAACAAACTGTGGTGCTTCTCAATTTGGGGTCTCACTCCCCCGATTCATCTCCCGGTGCCCTTGCACAATTTCTGGGCTGGGTCGTGCAGCTCTCCCAGCAGGTCTACCCACCTGCACACCTCCACCACTGTAGTTGCCACCCGAGCTTACCTAGCTCCTCACCCTAACCTAACTAACTGGGGAAGGCCCCTCCTGGCTCTGTCACCCCTTGGTGCCCTCTGGCACTGGGCTACCCGTGTCCGTCCTCCGGATCCTCGGGCCCCATCCACAACTACCGGCTCCCAGAGCCCACCTGCGGCCTCACCTGGCCGACATCCTCACAGTGGTGGAGTGCCCAAACCAACTACACACACTAACAGGCTACACGCCCAGCCATTTCCACAACACTAATGCACCCATCCAAATACCATTCTTTCACCATGCACCACAGATGCCAATATCCAACCACAATTTACCTATACCCTCTACCTAACACTTACACTACCCGCCCCGTGTATTCGTGATGGGGGTCCACTCTTCGCCCATTCACACCTTCGCACCATCCACTCCACTCCACAATTTCCACCATACTCACTCCACGACCATCCATTCCAATACTCCATATATTCCACACTACTATTTATTCCACACAACCATTCTCCATACACCTGTCATTGCACACCTGTGCAATCACACCTGTTCACCATACACACGGCATCATCGAATCTACCTGGTGCCCTGCTAACTTAGTGCTCCCCGTCTCGCCTTTAAACTAAGCACATACCACGTCATTATCATCCACACTACCCTCTCTGCGTCCCCACTACAGGTGTCATTGTCACTACCTAATCTTACCATTACCTAAGGTCATCTTCTAGGTCCCTACACATTATCCAAACCCTCCCTTGGCGAGCTTACACTGCCATAAACCCCATAACTCTAGTGCTCCTTTGCCCCCGTTGTGAGGGATGGTTGATTGGCCATCCCACCACATCGGGCATCTCCCACTACCAATTTGGCTCGTCCAAATTCCAACCAATCAAAAATTTTCCAATTACTGCCAATTCTATTCACTTTTCTAAATTTCGGATCAAAACCACTATCAGTATTATCATCATCACAGTCCGCTCACTAGTGCCTCTCGGTGCGCCATGACATCATTAAACTCGGCTTCGCAAAGCCGAGCAATGAATTTGGGTGGTTTGGTCACCTGCAGGTTGAATCCGTCCGGCTTTCGGTTCAAGGGAGGTGGTTTGGTTGGGCCGAGATTCCACGCACCATCTCGGCATGGTACCTTGCGGTCCCGGGCCCGATGGCTCAATCTCCCCCGGTTGGAACCCCGTCCCCACGAGGGGGCACCGTGCCGCTTCCTCCCACTCGCCCTTGAACCGGACCGGTCGCCTGGCCCGACAAGGCCCGGACTCGACCGTGTGGGGCGCGCCCAAGCCCGAATCGGCAACGACGCTTCGAAGAGAAACGACGCAGCTTCGATCCGCGCCGGGCCCTGCATCCAACAAAGCACACCGCGCCCCGAGTGCTCGCATCGGCTATCCGTCGCTCTAACCGCTAACCCGGTTACCGTCGATGCTTCACCGGCATGCTCACACGCATACGCTACCCCATTCACCCTCACCGATCTCGGTGCTACAACGCCGTCCGTACATTCCACCAACGCACTCCCTGTTACACACCACACATCTCGCGCACACTCGCTGTTTGCACACTCGCCGTTCGCACACTCCCTTAACACACCTTGCGCACCGTCTTGCGCACTCTCCCTCGGTACATACTCCGTACCACTCAACATGGGCGTGCACCCTTGCATCCACCCACTAACGCGCTCACATGGGCTCCCCCACACCCGCGCCATGACCAACTCAGGTGTGCTTCCTCGCACACCCTCAACCATTCCAAGCGTGCATTCTCGCACACGCTCCACCACCAACTCACTCCTCGTGTCACACTCCGTACACCCCGACGTGCATTCTCGCTCGCACTAGGTTTCACTCCCACACTTTATAACACACCCACTCGCCGACGCACACTTTTTTTCCACACGCGTGCCATTTCCACTCACACGGGACCCTTTACCAATGCCCGGGTGCCATATCGATCCCAATCGCGTGACTATTCTCTTCGCGCCAAACCCCCTTCTACAAAATCTACCCGCACAATATACAGCACGACTCACCTGGGGGACCTTTTCTCCATGCGCACCTGCAAACTTCCATTCGGGTTAAGCACAGCATCGTGATTTGAGCAGGGACTTTGTACATATTCCATCTTTTCCTCCCGCCGCGAGTGGTTTTCTAAGTCCCCGGTCTCTTCAATTTCAATGCCCACTTCCACTTTTTCTTTACACACCTCAACGACCGCTGGCTTTAATAAAACACCCTCTTCTTCTTCAGCGGTCGCCGGCTGCTCCAAACCCCGTGTCGCGATTTCTACCCCCGTCATTGTACCCGCGCTTTCCTCCGCTTCGCTCAACCAGCGCTTCTCGACCCGCGTTACCTCCTCGTGCACCCCTGGGACCTTCTCGCCCACCATGCGATCCATGGTCTCCCCACATTTTTGCATGCGGTCACCCATTCTGTTCGTTATTGCTTCAATTTGGACTTCCGTTTCCGGTCTTGCTGGCGATGGTTCGTTTTTTCGCAGCTCTCCACGCTATCCATCGAAATCGAAGTTAAGTAATTGTTCCAATTTGTATTTTCGTTATAACTGTATTTCTTTTATGGTGTATGTACGTATATTGTCCCGTCAAAGATTTTCGGTGCAAATCTTTCATACCTGTATTGAAAATCGTGTTAATTCGTGTCGTCTTGAGGTCTTGTACAGTGTACACTGTACAACCTTGAGGCTTTGTTTTTCTCTCAGCGCCTGTCGTTTGTGATCCAATAACTTTCGTTCTCTGTTTTCGCAGTCTTTCCACCCCAAAGCCTACTTCCTTATGTAAATCTCAACTTTAAAAAAAAAAAAAAAAAGACATTACCTTCTCTGTGCTCATTCGTTTATTCATTCTTATTCGTTCGTTCGTTCTTCGACCACGTGTTTCTCCCCCATTTCCCCAGATAGATTGTCAAATTTCAACTCGTTATTTTATCGTCCATGCGATATTGTTTGATTATAGTTAGTTTTGGTTTGAATTTCCTGTAACTCGTATTTAATTAATCGTGTTCTGCTCCTCGTGTGTGGCCTTGTAGTTGTACCCCCGTCGGTGTTTTATTAACTTAAGCGTGTTTTGCTTGGCTCTTGGTTTTTTCCCTTCTACCCCGAACATAATACTGTCTAACGTTCTAAATCCCCACCCCCCCCCCCCCAAAAAAAAACAAAAAAAACAAAAACATTTATTTTATTTTCTCCACGTGTACTGTTGTCTCATCCTGTATTTTCTGTCCAGGTGTGCTGTTCGCCCCACCCCCATTATCTCCTTGCCATCCACCGTTTGCCCTGTTCACGTGACTCGTGGTGGTCCCTCTCGGCTCTCCCCCTGTTGGTATTTTTGTGCATATAAGATTGTTCATAGTTCTGTTTAAATATTATTTAAATATGTTTAACCTTTCCCCTTCTGTTTTTTATTCAGTGGTATATTACAACACGCTGTTTTTCTTCCTATTTAAAAGGCTTTTCTCAATTTCCTCTCCAACTCATTCCACTTCAAAAAAAAGAAATTCAATATCTTATACGTCTCCCTCACTACATGGTCTAAATTCACATTCATTCCATCCCTCCTCCATCATTCTGAATCGGATTGCTAACTTGAAAATCACAACAAACCCAATTTGTTATCAATGTTCGTCTTTCATTAATCATCCACTTTCTAAACTCCCCTCTTGCCCCTCCCATCCAAATCCCCCCCCTTGCACCTACACTCCGAAACTTCCCCCTTGCCCCTCCACTCTTAAACTCCCCCCTTGCCCCTCCACTCCTGAACTCCCCCCTTGCCCTTCCCCTCCTAAACTTCCCCTTTGCCCCTCCCCTCCTAATCCCCCCCCTTGCCCCTCCACTCCTGATCTCCCCCCTTTCCCCTTCCCTCCAAAACTCCCCCCTTGCCCCTCCCCTCCTAAACTCCCCCCTCACTCCTCCCCTTCAAAACTCCCCCCCAATCCCTCCCTTTCAATTCTCCCCCCATACCATTCCTCTCCAATTCTCTCTCCTCCCCCCTCCTCCTCCAAGCTGCCTCCTCCCCACTTCGTCTCCCTTCTATCTCATACCTCCACCCCCCCAAACCTTCTACTTTCCTCTGCCCCCCCTCAAACAACCCCTCACTGTGCCGCATCCCTTCACCATCAAACCTTTCATCCTCCTCATCCTTCCCTTTCTTGGAACTCTTCTGCAACATCTGAAACACTATCAACTGCTCTCCCTACCTCCCCCTCTCATCCTTCATCTTACCCTACTCCTCCCCTCCCCTGTCCTGTACCCGATGCTCCCCCTCTCTCTTCATTAACGGTATGGACCTCAAACATCCGGGGCCTTCGCTCAAACCTGACTGATCTCTCCATACAGGTTGCTTCTGACAATCCAGACTTGATCTGCTTAACAGAGACTTTCCTCCTTCAAGATGTCTCTGATTCCTTAATATCTCTTCCTGGTTACTCCCTCCTCCGGTATGATAGACCTGAGCCTCGGCCTGGTGGTGGGGTGGCTATCTTTGTCAAAAACTCTCTTCCTCACTCTCTTTGCACTGCTCTATTTCCTCCTCACCCGCAGGAGTACCTCTGGTTACGGCTTCCTCTCCGCTCCCACCTTTTGTTCATATGTGTTCTGTACCGTCCCCCAAACAGTGATGACTCCATCTACATTTCAATGTCTGACAACATGGACCAACTTCTATCCACTCATCCCAACTCTCTCTTCCTCATATGTGGTGACTTCAACTGTCATCATGCCACCTGGTTGGGTGTGGGTTCCTCTCTCACTAGTCATGGCACCTCAGCAAAGGACTTCTGTGACTCACTGGGATTGACACAATCTGTCAATTTCCCGACCCGGATCTCAGCCAATGGAGTATCTTCTCTTCTAGACTTGATTATGACAAACTTCCCTGCTAATGTCTGCTGCTCTTCTTCTGCTCCAATCGGTTCTTCTGATCATGTGCTTGTCAAAGTGGACATCTCTCTGGCCATTCTCAGAGAGCCTCCTCAGCGTCGACGAGTCTGGCATTTCACTCAGGCCGACTGGGACGGTCTTCAAGCAGCCATCAATCGTCTGGATTGGTCTCCCATCTCCACTGCCTCTGACATCAATTCTTCCTGGGAATTCTTCCAAAGCAAACTGATCTCTCTCATGCACAGATTTATCCCATCTCGCCTTCAATTGTCTTACCCTTCCTCCCGTCCATGGTACACTGAATCTTGTGGTGAGGCAGTTGCCCTGAAACAACTTGCCTTTGCCTCTTGGAAGGCTAATCCAACTGAAGGAAATCTCAGTTCCTTCCACCAAGCTCGGAACAAGTGTGTGTCTACCCTCAGGAGTGCCAGGAAGCACAATCTCTCCTCACTCAAGAATGAACTCTCAAACCTGTCTCCTTCCTCCAAATCCTGGTGGCGTCTGGTCAAATCCGTTTCTGGTGTTTGTTCCCCCTCCATCCCCTCCCTTACCTCAAATGGCCACACAGTTGACACCACACGTGACAAAGCCGAATGCCTCAACTCTGTGTTCGCCTCAAAATCCTTAGTCCCAAACCCATCTCTCTCTGTTCCCACCTTTCCCAGTCGAACCCAACTGCTCCTGGACTCTGTGTCCTTCTCTCCTGACAAGGTGGAGGAGTTTTTGTCAAACCTCGACTCTGATTCTGCAACTGGACCAGACGGCATCAGCCCACGGGTCCTAAAATCCTGCTCTGCCGCTCTATCTCACCCTCTCTCTGTTCTTTTCACCCTATCTTTTGCTCAAGGTCATCTGCCAGCATCCTGGAAATCAGCTAACATTACCGCTTTACACAAAAAAGGTGCAAAAACAGATCCTTGCAACTACAGACCAATCAGCCTGCTCCCAATTATCAGCAAAGTCATGGAATCCATCATTGCTTCGGATATGAAATCTTTCCTCTTCTCCAATGGCTTGATCTCTGATCATCAATTTGGTTTCAGACCAGGTCACTCTACTCTGGACATGCTGCTTCTGCTGTCTCAACAATGGATGGAGGTCCTCAACGCCAAACAGGAAATCAGAGCTGTCTCCCTTGACATATCAAGGGCCTTTGATACGGTCTGGCACCCAGCTCTGCTCACCAAACTCTCCTCCTATGGTATCCATGGAAATCTCCATGCATGGCTTGCGGACTTCCTCTCTGGTCGTAGTCAACGTGTGGCCCTGAATGGATTTCTCTCATCTCCCCTTCCTGTTCAGGCTGGAGTTCCCCAAGGAAGTGTGCTGGGCCCTGTGCTTTTTCTGGTCTTTATCAATGATCTCTCTGACTCTCTGGAAAATCCTCTCTATCTCTTTGCTGATGACTCCACTCTCTGCCGCTCCATTCCTCTTCCCTCAGATCGGCAGTCTGCAGCCTCCTCACTCTCTGAAGACCTGGACAAAATCACAGACTGGTCAAACAAGTGGAACATGTCTTTCAATCCTGACAAATCTCACTCTCTTACTATGTCTCTCCTAAAAGATCGACTGGACAACCCTCCCATCTACTTTCTCAACAATCCTCTCCAAGAAGTTCTGTCACTCAAGCTTTTGGGTCTCACTATCTGCCATGATCTTTCTTGGGAAAACCACATTTCCAAGCTGGCCTCCAAAGCCAGTCGCCGACTGGGCATCCTCCGTCGTGCGAAGTCCTTCCTCGGCACACCTGAGCTCCTCACCATATACAAGGCTTTCATCCGCAGCTCAATGGAATACTGTTCTCCCCTATGGGCTGGTGCTCCTGCCTCACACCTGGGTCGGCTTCACGCTGTTGAATCCAAAGCTTTCAAAATCATTGGAATCTCCCGCGATGAAGCTATCTCTGAGGGCCTTTCACTCACTCACCGCAGGCAGGTAGGTTGCCTTTCTGTCTTCTACCGACTCCTCTCCGGCCTTGCTCCCCCAGCTCTCTCTGTGCTCTGTCCCCCAAATATTCCTACAGGTCGCACAAGATCTGCCAGCAACCCTCTGATGGTTAACTGCCGAAATCTCGGCTCTCTGCTCACCTTCACTCTTTCATTCCTCTTTTCTCCCACCTGTGGAACAAACTCCCACACTCCCTTCAATCCCTCTCCTCCCTCCAGGTCTTTAAAACAGCTGTTCACCACCATCTCTTATCTTCCCCCATCCATAACCTTGATCTTTTCTATCCCCACTAATTCACCCCAGATCCACCTTGTTTGAAATTCCAACTTCTTTCCTGGAAATCCTGGCAGTGTCCATATGTTTATACCTCTCCCACCCCCCCCCCCCCCCTTCACATGCCTCCCCCCCTTCACATGCCTCCCCCCCAAAGCCCTCTCCCTCCCACAGATCTCTCGATGTCTCCATGTCTCTCGGTCCCTGCTCTCAAATGTTGTGTTTGTGTCCTTCCCCCTCTCTCCCCATCTTGTCTACCGCTCCCGATGTTATTTGTTTTATGTGTCTGTTTGTCTTTCTGTGTGATTAATGTTCGCTCTTTCACGAGCCTCGATCTTGTATACAAAAAAAAAAAAAAAAAAAAAAAAAACAATTTGGTTTCCCAATCGCTCACTGTTAGCCCTCC